>NW_024067803.1:300000-558079 GCF_009389715.1 Phoenix dactylifera
CGACCGAGTTCGTTGTAATCTCGCAAAACAACAAGTTGGGTTGTGAGCTTGTAAAACAACCGGCTGTAATCTGGAGGATTATAGTGAAATTCCCAAGAGGTCTTGGGGAGTGGATGTAGGTGCTGGGGTGCACCGAACCACTATATGTTTGTTGTGTTTGTGATGCTTTTTGTCATTGTCTAACTTGCTCACTTACTTACTTAGATAAATTGCTTGCTTAACTCTTATCTGCGCATCCTTTAGTTGCAAGCATATTTAATTTACTTAATCAAGTCTCATTCAATAAATCAAACTGTTGCTAAGTTTAAATTCCACTGTGCATCTATACAACTTAGCATAATTAATTGAAAAGTTTTAGAAGTAGTATAAAAGTTTTAAAAGACTCAATTCACCCCCCCTCTTGGGTTGTATCTACTGGGCAACAATTTTTTTATAAAATCTAATTTCAAATGCATTAATGCCAAGAATTTCAAAAGCACACAAAGTTTTAATTACTAAGTCAGCCCAAATCCTAGGTCAGTATGCAACTTAAGTTGAAGTCATTAAGTTTCCGTTAGAGAGTTGTAAGGCTAATTTATACTTGGGTGCTCGGTGATGTCTGGACCATACACAAGCTAAGGCTTTAGATTCTCCAAAATACTGCTAAAACTAGTAGTTTCTAAGAATTAGTCAGATAAGACCTAATCACTAATTCAAAATCATCCTACCTTGCAGGATTTCGAGAGTTGTGGATGTTTACTTTAATACCTCATGGGCTTTATCTGTAATATTCTAGTTTACTCGAATTTTTACAACGACGGCTTTCACACTATCGTCTTTTTCAAGGTCAATATTATTTTCTCTTTTTCTCTTTTTTTATTTTTTTTATTATTTATTTTTTTTTGAAATTTACAAATTACGCACTTTTACTCTTGTAATGATTTCTCTGTGTAGCGAGCACTCAGTCAACACTCCCACACCAGATGGCGTAAGGTGTTGGGCATCAAGACTCCCCTACGGACCTATGCTCGGGTTCCTCATTACAAGCCCGCTGACCTTTGACGATAGGTAGCCCTTTTCGATATACCTGACTAAATTCACTTTTTTTTTTTAACAATAAATACGGGATAATAGTGAATTAGATAGGAATGATTCATCAGGACTCAAGGTTGCTACTAGACTTAGTAACATAATGTTGAACCTAATCCTTAGAAGTGCAGGCCATGTGTGTTGTGAAATTTCAAAGTAAAAATTATCTTACAACTCACTAAAAGAATTTTTAATAAAAAGAACTCAAATTGACTTACTCCTGACTAGTTATTGGGCTTTTTTAGATTTTATATACTTTGTTTGTTTATCATTTCAGCACTAAAGCATAGAAATTAGGTTTTTTTTTTGGTTGAAATTCACTTTTTTTTTTTGAAATTCACTTAAAAATGTGAAAATTTGAAATTCACTTTTTTTTTTGAAATTCACTTAAAAATGTGAAAATGAGAAAAATTCCTTCAAAAATTCGAATCTTATACCCCCCAACCTAGATCAGACATTGTTCTCAATGTTTTTTTTTGAATATTATTATATTATTATTTTTATTGTTTTATATATTTTTTTATTTTGGACGAAAATATGATGCAAATGGAGGATAGAAGCATTTTACCGTAGTTGCATCAGTAATATAAGGAATCCTGTTAAGAAAATAAAGAAAATGCGACAAGAAAATATGCAAAAATAACCTACGAGAATTGGGTTGCCTCCCAACAAGCGCTAAGTTTAACGTCTTCAGCCAGACGCAGTGCATCCTTATCAAATCATACCGGGTTCATGCGGGGTTCTCCAAGGAAGAAAATTTGTGGAAGACTGATTGTTGGGCAGGAAGTTAACTGCTTCTATGGCCTTGTCTATATCAAAGTCAAAATGGGCCAAGTATGTTTTCAGAGGATTATCTGCCAAAATATAGGGAAGGATTTCTTCTACAAGATCATCCATTTTGTCTATTAGGAAGCACTTAACTCCCTTTGCAGGTTGATCAGAGGTACGAAATATATTTAACTTGACCTTCATATTTCCAAAGGATATATTCATCACCCCAGTTCTACAATTTATACTCGCATTGGCTGTAGCTAAAAAGGGGCGTCCAAGGATCACGGGGATTTGTTTCTTAGGATTAGGCTCATGTTCCATATCAAGGACGATAAAATCTACTGGAAAATAGAATTTGTCTACCTTGACAAGAACATCTTCAATTATTCCTCGTGGTATTTTTACAGATCGATCAGCCAACTGAAGGAATACCGAGGTTGGTTTTAACTCACCTAACCCAAGTTTCTCATAAACTGAGTAAGGTAAAAGATTGACACTTGCCCCTAGATCTAAGAGTGCTCGATCAATGAAATTATTTTCTAAGACACAGAAGATGGTGGGAGCACCAGGATCTTTGAATTTCGGTGGGGTATTGTGTTCGAGAATAGAACTCACTTGCTTAGTTAGGAAGACCTTTTTAGGTACATGTGTCCTAGATTTTCGCTTTTGGGTACAAAGGTCTTTGAGAAATTTGGCATAGGAGGGAACTTGTCTAATAGCATCAAGAAGCGGGAGGTTGATTTTGACTTATTTGAAAACCTCCATCATCTCCTCTGGTGAAGTTCCCTTTTTGCTAAAGGGAGAGGGTGAATTAAGAGCTTCAGGAAATGGGGCCTTTGGGATATGAGTTTTGGCAGAAGGTGGACTAGATGAAGAAGAAGAAGAAGGCTTTAGATTTTCATTTGACACATTTCTATCCTCTTCTTTACCTTCCTTATTGTTATCCTCCCCAATCTTATTGTCTACTACACGTCCACTCCTTAGGATAGTCAAAGTATTGGCTTGTTCATGATGAATTGTATTTAGTTGATTTTCTTGAGCCATGTATTGTCCCCTAGGATTACTCACTGGTTGGCTTGGAAGCTTTCCTTCCTCTCGCTTGTTCAGTGCATTAACTAGTTGCCCCATTTGAGATTCTAGCTTGGCGATAGATTGCGTGTGAGAGTGCACCAATTGTGTAATGGTTTCCAAACCTTGAAGGGAGGTCAACACTTTCTCCTCAAAGGCTGTATTTCTATGGGGTGGAGGAGGAGTGTGTTGAAATTGAGTCGAAGGACGGTAGGGATTAATATTCTGGAATGGTTGAAAGTTTTGGGCATAAGGCTGGGAGGTATTGGAAGTCTGCTGCTTCCAAGAGAAATTTGGATGGTTGCGCCACCCCGGGTTATAAGTGTTAGAATACGGATCATTACCCGGTCGGGACTGTGCTTGGGCAGCAATTACTTGTTCTTGCACAAATTCGGGGAATTGTGCTGCCGAAGGACACTCAAAGACAGTGTGAGATGGACTAGAACAGAGAGTACATACTTGTGCTTGGTGAAAGTTTGGAAGCTGTTCTCTAGACATTAGCTGGTCCAATTTGCGGGACAGTGCATCTACTTTCTCGGATAGACCTATGGATTGGCTAACTTCATATATGGTTCCTTTTCTTTGAGAACTCGGGGGTGCTTGATGAGCGGAGGAGGCATGGTGGAGGGAATTTTCATTAAGGTTTTCAAACATCTGCCATGCCTCATGCTCACTCTTAAGCATGAAAGTTCCCCCACAAGAAGCATCAACCATCTGGCGGTTTCGTTCAGATAACCCGTCATAAAAGCATTGCACTAATTGCCATTTGGGTATTTGATGATGCGGGCATTTTCGGAGTAAGTCTCTAAATTTTTCTCAAGTTTCATGAAATTCTTCTCCGTCAGATTGGGAGAAGCTCGTGATAGCACGCCTAAATTGGTTTGTTCTTCCTATGGGAAAATATTTCTTTAGAAATTCATGTTGCATTTGAGCCCAAGAGAGAATTGAATTGGATTCTAATGAATGGAGCCATTGTTTAGCTCTATCCTTAAGGGAAAAAGGAAACAGCCTAAGTTTCAGAGCATCATCAGTGAAGTTCTGAATTTTGACAGTAGTGCAGATCTCAAGGAACTCATCCAAATGTTTATATGGGTCTTCATTGTTAAGTCCATAAAAAGAGGGAAGCATTTGGATGACACTAGACTTAATTTCAAAATGTGCAGCAGCGGTGGTATCAGGTAGTCGAATACAAGATGGAGAGGTATAAATGGAAGGAGTGAAGTACTCCTTTAGGAGTTTGGGTTGTTCTTCAACCATCTCGACAAGTGGTGTAGATCCTATGGTTCTATAGGTCCGGATTTCGGCTCGAAGGGTCCTAATAGAACGCTCTATTTCAGGGTCAAAAGGTACTAATTCGGGAGATTTGGAACGACACCCTAGCATACACTAAGACTCCTCTGATCAGTACAGTCAAGCATGCACTAAAAATAAAAACACAATTCCTTATGTTCATCCTAAAATCACTAGACAGCTCCTAACTGGTTTGAAGAGGGCACTTAAGCCTCCAATCCGGTCTAATGACTGAGCTGACCAGGTAAGCTCCCAGGTAAGTGGGGGGGTCACGATGCGTTGCAAAGGTCCCACTTAAAAACCACTTGCCTCGAACAGATGAACTGTCTCCCTTAAAGGGACAAAGCTTGCCTAGACATCAACTAAGCCATAGAGCGAAATTGGTGCAACTTTCGGTGATCTTCATCCTATTGAGCTCGAATGTCCTTAGGGGCCAACGTCTAATTGATTTTAATTAAGGTGAAAACTATGTGATAATTGATTCACCTAATTTGGGCAAGAATCTGGTGATGAAATCCAGTTTTTATCTTGTTGGGGTGATTGCCCTTACTATGTACAGATTAATTGGTGTATGTGTATCAAGCATGCATTCACACTTTTGTAAAAAAAAATCGAAATCAAACAATCACCGCAACTTGCAGGCTAGATGGGAATCAATTTGAAATAAGAAAGGTTCAGATGTTACCAGAATTTCCAGCAATTTTTTTTAAAAAGCAAACCTCTACAGTATTCCTTTTTCAGTCGTTCCATTTCTGATTGTCCCAAACTTCCTCTTTGGTTCCTGATCAAATGATACCAAGAAAAATCAAAAATTAGTAAGAGAGGAGAAGGAGATAAGGAAAGTAAAAATAGAAACTATTTTTATTTTTTTTTATTTTTTGAAAATTTTTTTTTGAAAATTTTTTTTAATAAAAAGAAAAACAACTATGCTACCAATCCCCGGCAACGGCGCCAAAAATTGACAGTCAACTTTAAAGACCACGCAATAGCACGTATCTAATAGGATAGTGATTACGGGTATCGATCCACAGGGATTGGGGTATAGTTGTTTTCTTAAAAATAAAAATATTTAAAAGGATGAATTTGTGAAGACTATTAAACTAAGCAATCTAATAAAAGAAAATGCAATTAAAAGAATATCAGTTTGGGAGAACCTAGGGCAAGAAATTCACCACTAACATCGGAACAAGGGTTATTTATATTTTATTTCGTTTTTGGATTAATATGCAAATTGGCTACAAGCCTAATAAGCATTTAAATAAAAATTCACAAAAGTAATTTGGGCATAATCCATCTTCAGTAGGCTAATCTAAGGTGGCAGCACATCGCATCTTCCCTAAGCATGGACTATCTTATATTTACTTAGTGATCATGAAGAGTAGTTGTACGAACATCATACTTAAAATCACAGAAATTAAATATGATTCAAAAGAAGATATCCATTAAAAACAATAAGTTCATACAACCCCAAGAATATAAAATAAAATATAAAACCCGTGTCTCTTTGTTAGGGCTGCATCCAGCCCTAGAGAGGAGATCAGCCTTCCATGGAGTCGTGGGCGATAGCAGCAGCGATGTAGATGGTCTTCATCACGACTGGGTTCTCCCTCTTTTCGCCCGTCGGCTTCATCTTCCTCTTGATCATTTTCTTATTTTTTTTTCTTTTGGGAAGTCATTCCCAAAAAGACCCAAAGTATTCTCTCCCTCCTCTGTTTCCTGTGGGACTTCCACCCGAGAAAAGATGATCCGAAGAAGAGAAGACTCCTCCTTTTATAGCTTTCACCAGCCCCCTCTCCTCTCTCCTTCTTTCTTCTGTGGCTGATCCGAATAGAGGATAAGCTCGTGGAGACCTTATCTCTTCCGTGGATAAGGGAGACTGTTCCGTGATCCCTCGCTCAGTTGGATGCTCTCGGAGATGAAGATAAGGTGCTGTTCCGCGAATACTGGGAAGCTTATCCGTGGACTGATGGGAAGACTCCACCTCTGTTCCGCTGAAGCAGGGGAGTTTGGATTCGGTTGGGATGAAGGCTGGCTTGCGGACGTTGGAAATCTCGTGTGGTTGCTGGTTCTTATCCGGAAGATGGCTGGGAGATGATCCTTGGGATTCGGCAGCTCGGGCGTCTGATAAAAATCAGGAGATAGGATAAGGATGAGGTCACAACGGGATGAAGCTTGGAGTTGGTTCTGTGATGAAGAAATGATGGGAAGATGACACAGACGGGAGAAGATATGGCTTTCGGCTGGGAACATGTCCATTTGGCTGATGGTTGATCCGTGGGATAAGGAGGATATGGCTCACGGGTGAGGATGAATCACAGCGGGATGAAGGGTGGATTCTCTTGGATGCAGGGGATAATCTGGATGCCGTGAAGCTCGGGATGAACTCGGATCAAGCTTGGGAGCGGATTACGCTGATGGTTGGTTCCGAAACAGGGGAAGAGCACGTGAAGCTTGGGAGGATGAAGTCGGAATGGTTGAATGCTGTTGTGTTCTGTTTCCGTGAAGTTTGGGAAGAAGAATCGGAAGCATGGGAGATGAAGATGAGTTGGTTGTTGAGATGCTTGGACGTGGGCGTTTGAGAGATGCTGAATGGATGCTTGGAACTTGGGATTTGGTGGGAGGTGGAAGATGATATGCGATTAGCCAGGACAAGCGTGAACTGAGAGGATCTCGGCTGGGAAATAATCCAGATGAAGACGTGGCTTTGGTTGTTTCATGGGGTTCGGATAAGGAAATCATCCTTGGGTCTCGGCTCTGTTCCGGTTGTGGAGAATGTGATCTGGAACGCTGGGATGTTTGGTAGATTAAGCCGGAAGATAAGATGGAGGAGTTGGATTCGGAAGTTGGGAGGAAAGGCTGATCTGTGGGATATTAGAAGGATAGATTCAGCTGGGAATCTTGGTTTGGGATGTCCGGGATGCATGGGATTCGGAGAGGTGAACTCATCCGTGGATGGAGTCAATTCTAAACGGGAGAGGGAGAAACGAGGACTGCTCTGTTAGCTGGACATAGGGGATGAGGATGAAGTTTCGGATGGAGAAGGATGCGGACGCGAGATGAACTCGGGACGTTGGGAAAACTGGACTCTATTTTGAAGCTTAAAACAGGGGAGGAAAGGGATGACGTGGAAGCTTGTTCTCCAAGCACTTAAAGGGTGACGTGGACATGGGTTCAGCTGCAAAAGTGACCTGCACACATTAGTTCAGACATCATCCCAATTAGTTCGACTCGACCTGCACACATTAATTTTGACCAGTAAATAAATAAGTAAAACACTAATTACCTTTAATTTATTAAAATGCAATGATGAAGGTAACACAATTTTTTTTAGTTAAATATTCAAAATATGTGAATTAAAATAATGATATGTGCTATGAATAAGATATTAATATATGCATTATTTAGCACTTATCAATAAGGTGAAGTTACCATCTAAGCTTAAGATTCACCCCATCTTTTATGTTAGTATGGTAAAGCCCTATTATGGAATTCCACAAGATCCTAATTGAGGTGAATCTAAAGGAGCTCCTTTGAGCATCCTGACATCCTACAACGAGCGAGATGCATATTGGTGGAACGTATGGTGCAACGGAGAGGTATATCTCCTAGTCGAGAATATTTGGTTAAATGGGGAGGACTGCTCGATAGTGAAATAAGTTAGGAACCCGCTGAAGCAATGTGGCTTTTTCTCCGATTTTCTATTTAAAGGAGACCAACGAGATAGAAGTTTGCAGAATTTTTAGAAGCCTTTTTTTTCTTTTTTGCTTTGGAAAGCCTATTAATTTACAGGAAGGTAAGATATTTTTCTAGGATTTTATAGAATGAGTTTATGGAATCCTTATCCTAACCATTTATTGTAGCTGGGCTCTTATGGAAGGAGCTAGGGGGACCTGTATCTAACCATTTGTTATAGCCGAGCTCTTATAGAAAGAGCTAATGGGATCCTTATAAAAAATAAAAAATTACTTTTTCATCCCTCTAAAGACACCACTGTAACAGGAGGTCCCTGTTGACCCAAAAAAAAACTTTCGGTCCACCACTAAATGG
Organism: Phoenix dactylifera; assembly: GCF_009389715.1. Taxonomy (NCBI): domain Eukaryota; kingdom Viridiplantae; phylum Streptophyta; class Magnoliopsida; order Arecales; family Arecaceae; genus Phoenix; species Phoenix dactylifera. The sequence goes on from NW_024067803.1 coordinate 308,245, forward strand.
TTCTCTAATTTCCGGTCCCTGAGTTACTGTTTTCTTTAAAATATAGTACCCAAAGTGCCCCCAGGTTACGGTAAATACCCCTATGTTACCGGAAGCGGGAAAAAAAATTTTCCGCATTCTGTTTTCTATCCAAAACACACTCTGTTTTTCTCTACCGAAGATGCTCCCAAGTAAGCTTCCCACTTCCAGCCCTTAAGCGAAGATGCCCCGGTGATCCCACGGAAGATGTTTACCGAAGATGGCTTTGGGGGAAGATTTTGAAACGGAAAAATAGGGGAAAAAAATAGCCCGCAACAGGGTACACGTCTTGTCTCTGTTCTTCTCTGTTTTATCTTTGTCATTGGAGATTGTTTGGTCAAGAAAAAGACAGGCACCCATTAGGATGGATACTAGACGGATAGGGAGAGAGCATGTTGAGCCTTTGTGTTGACCTATAAATATTGAGAGTCCCTCTTACTCTTTACCTGTTCCCTGTTTGAGAGAACACTGATAGTCCCTCTTTCTCTATGTGGTGAGACTCTGCTCCACTATATTCCTAACTCTGTTTGCAATTCGGAATCATCTGTTCATTGCCTCCTCTTTTTTCCATTGTCATGGCTTCAGAGGACACTGCTAGCTCTATTTTTATGGCCATTTGTTGTTATGTTAGCGAAGCTGTCATTATTTCCATCTCAAAGGACACAATTCTTGATCAAACTTTTAAGAAAATAGTTGAAAGGTGGAGACATTTATCTTCTATAATGATATAAGTTAAGTTTTATATTCCAAACAAATCTAGAATGCATGTTATGCTCATGAGCTATAAGGATGTTCGTAACATGCATCAAATACATGTCAACTTAAATGCCAAGGTGATCGAGATGGTTGTTACTCATTCTCCAACCTTGATCGAAGGTGCTGGTGTAGTAATTGAGAGGTATTCCATATTTGAAATTTTAGTTTGTGCAATTTAAGCGCAAAAGACTTTAATAAGTGTGCTAAAATAATGTTTATCCTATTGTATGGACAGCGGCTCATCCCATTGTGCTGAAATTAGTTCGAGAGGGAAATTTTTTTTCAAAGGGTAGCTTAAGTAATTTTGGTCAAGTTGTTGAAGAAACAAGAGCCACAATTGAAAAGGAAGCAAGTCAAAAAAATTCGTTGGATGCTTGGAAAAATAGTATCGAGGGCGTTGGTCAGGCGTTCATGAATGCGGAAACTCTACGTGATACCATTCGCAACTATTGCATTGCAAATTGCAGAGATTTTATGTTCGTGAAGAACGATCTGATAGTATACGTGCAGAGGGCTAAGTATGAATTTCAGAAAATTTTATGCGGAAAGAATGGGTTAAACATTTTAACCTAAAACATGCTTGATATTTTAGATATTTTTGACTCTGGTACTAGTCGAATACAGTCTTCAACTGCACATCACATGTGGCGCGGGCTCAGTCCCAATACATAGGGTGACACTCGCGCGTGCCTATCAAAGCACTCATCATATGAGCCCCCGGGTGGAGCGCCACGCTTCGTCACACGATCACGCGTGAGAGTTTCCGGAAATTGGATAGTCTCCACTAACCCTTTGCTTTGACATCAAATATCACAAAGCCCTCAGATCCCGAGGATTATGTGATTCAAATAAATATGCATAAATCACAACTTCTTGTGATTTGAAGATTGAGATCATATCTCAACCGTAAAAGAGATCATGTCTCTTACCTTTAAAAGAGGGTTCCTTCAAGGATGCTTCGCAGCCGCACAAGTGTCCGGCCTTGATGACTCGTCCACGCGAAGCTCCTGAATGATCAGTTTCCCGGGGAGTGCTAGCTCGCAGGGAGGCAGAAGGTTGGCTAAAAGGAAGAGGGAAGAAGATGGACCTTCACAGCTCAAGAACTCCTTCTTGGGCTTTCACCTTCAGAGCTACTCTCTCCTTTTACTCTCTTTCTCTGGTGCTCTTTTTTTGTGTAGAGAAGAAGGAAGAGGGGTGGCTTATTTATAGGTCAAGAAGAGGGTGAGGTGTCCCTATGAGGTGCCTGCCAGGACACATGTCACACATGCAAGAAAAAGAGGTGTCCTGCTCCGCCACGTGTCACGCATGCAAAGGGGTGAGGTGGCCTGGAGGGCGATGTCATGGATGACCTCATGAGGCAGATGAGGTCATGGATGAAATCAGGAGCAGTGTGAGGTGTCCAGGCCCGCCACATGTCACACATGCAAGCAAAAGAGGTGTCCTGCTCCGCCACGTGTCACGCATGCAAGCAAAAGAGGTGTCCTGCTCTGCCACGTGTCACTCATGCAAAATGATGACATGGCCTGGAGGGCGATCGGAATGTGGATCCCACATACAGTATGTGGGTCCCACCTAAGCAGGACGTGGGTCCCACATACAGTATGTGGGTCCCACCTAGGCAGGACGTGGGTCCCACATATGCAGGACGTGGGTCCCATATATAGTATGTGGGTCCCACATAGGCAGGACGTGGGTCCCACATACAGTATGTGGGTCCCACATGGGCAAAGAAGTCCTAGTCCAATTTGACTCAAGCCAAATCTAATTTGGTTGGGGGCAAATTGAGTCTAATCAGTGATCCAATCACCAATTAACTTTTCCAAGCAACAATTGCCTAGGGCAATCAGTCAATCACATTGACTATTTTACCTCTAGACGATTCTCAATTGTCAATCAGCCATTTGATCAATCCAGAAACTTCTAAGCGTGTGACCTCACAGGTTCGAGCCTAAGTCGGTAGTACAAGAACACTTCCTGCACTAATCGAAGTAACCATCTAGCAATGGAACCCGACGACCGGATAGGCCGAATAGATGCAAAGCAACATTCTAGAACCTATGGACTATGGTTACCGCATAATTCATCCTCTTGACCAGAAAATGCCCAGGGTGGGTTCAGAGTCTGTCTATCCTGAAACGATCCATCCGAAAATATGTTTCAATTCAATAAGTCAAGTGATAGAGATTTGACTTTCCCTGGCCAGGGTACTATTTAATTGAAAACACAAGGCATTCACCCTTATTCCTAAGGGAGGTCAATCCCATCTTGATTTGCAACTGACTACCACAAGTACTTGACTGGACCCAGAAACCTTTCGTTGCTGGATTAGAAATTCAGGTAGTTCGGCACCAAAGTACAGTGAGTTGCTTGCAAGCCACCGGTTGCAATCTCAGGTCTAAAGGATACATATACCCATATCCACTCGGAACAACTCTTGACAAGAGAGAGTCCGTCAATTGGTCACGTTCAGTGAACGTACACTACCATTCACCTATATACCATACTAGTATCTCTATACTCTTTAGTTTGGAAGACAACCAACAGTTATGATACACAATGACCTATGCCCAGTAATACTATCGTTCTATTAATAGTATATCATACGGTCATGAACATGTAAGGACCTGTGTGACAAAATCATATTTCATTACACAAAGTAGTCCTAAGGACTTCATCACATCGGAGTTTGTGAAGATGTTCTGGTGATGAATAAATACCATGTTATTTATAATTGATCCAAATACATTTACAATCACTAATTGATTGGATTTAGGACACAATTTCCAACAACTCCCACTTGACCTAAAGCCAATCAGTACAGTATCGTATACCCATCTTCAAGTAATGATGGTCAAACTCCTTTACACTGAGGGCCTTAGTGAAGGGGTCGGCTAAGTTATCCTTCCCGTCAATCTTTTGAAGATCAACGTCACCTCGTTCTACTATCTCACGAACAAGGTGATACCAGCGCAGAATATGCTTGGTGCGCTGGTGTGCCTTTGGTTCCTTAGCTTAAGCGATGGATCACAGTATAGTGGGACTGGTCCATCAGCGGAGGGTGTAACTCCTAGCTCAGCAATGAACTTTTGTAACCAGACAGCTTCTTTGGCGGCATCAGATGCAGCAATGTATTCAGCCTCGCATACAGAGTCTGCCACGGTATGCTGCTTGGAACTTTTCCAGCACACAGCCCCACCTAACATGGTAAATACTTAACCAGACACAGACTTGCTATCATCACGGTCTGCTTGAAAACTTGAATCGGTATAACCGACAAATCTCAACTCAGTATCTCCATAAACAAGCCACTTATCCTTAGTATTTCTCAAATACTTGAAGATAGTCTTTACAACTTTCCAGTGGCTCTCTCTTGGGTCAGATTGGTACCTACTCACTACTCCTAGTGAATACGCCACATCTGGTCTAGTACATGTCATAGCATACATAATAGATCCCACAGCAGAGGCATATGGAATTCTACTCGTACGTTCTCTTTCTTGGGGAGTTGTTGGGCAATCTCCTTTAGAAAGAGTGATTACATGACCTATTGGAAGATAGCCTTTTTTGGAATTTTTCATGCTGAATCGTTTCAGCACAGTATTTATGTACGTGGACTGGGATAACCCAAGCAACCTTTTAGACCTATCCTTATAGATCTTCATCCCTAGGATGTAAGATGCATCTCCCAGATCTTTCATGGAGAACTGTGATGACAGCCAGATCTTTATTCCCTGTAGTGCAGGAATGTCATTCCCTATTAAAAGAATATCATCCACATACAGTACAAGAAACATCACTACTGAACTATTTACCCACTTATATATGCAAGGTTCCTTTACATTCCTAACGAAGCCATACGTCTTGATCACCGTATCAAAGCGTATGTTCCAATTCCGAGAAGCCTGCTTCAGTCCGTATAAGGACTTCTGAAGCTTGCATACCTTAGATTCATCTGCAGAAATAAAACCTTCAGGCTGTATCATATACACCTGCTCCTCTAAATCTCCATTCAGAAAAGCGGTTTTAACATCCATCTGCCAAATCTCTAAGTCCAGATGTGCAACTATCGCAAGCATGATCCGAATGGACTTCAGCATTGCCACAGGAGAAAACATCTCGTCATAGTCTATGCCATAACGTTGGCGAAATTCTTTGGCAACCCGACGGGATTTGTAGGTTTCCACATTTCCGTCTGCGCCTCTCTTCCTCTTGAAGATCCATTTACACCCAATGGGTTTGATTCCTTCAGGTGGGTCAACCAATGTCCATATATCATTGACCTCAATGGACTCCATTTCGGATTTCATAGCATTAAACCATTTCTCAGAATCAGACCTTTGCATAGCATCCATGTAGATGACGGGATCCTCTGTGTTCTAATCGAGACCAACAGGTTCGCCGTCCTGGACCAGAAAACTATAGTATTTGTCCGGCTGATGTGGTACTCTACCGGATCGTCTCACAGATGTCTCTATAATGGGTTCTGGATCTGATCTAATCAAATCCGGTTCTTTAGTCTGTACTGATTCTTCTATACGTTGAATTTCTTTAAGTGCAACATCAGAGCTGTTAGCTCATTCACCAAGGAACTCCTTCTCAAGGAAAATAGCCCTATTACAGACAAACAACTTTTGCGTATCAGTATTATAGAAGTAATACCCTAAGGTTTCTTTTGGATATCCGACGAAGAAACAATTATCAGACTTGGATTACAGCTTATCTGCTTTCAAACGCTTGACATAGGCCTTACACCCCCAAACTCTTAGGTGAGTGATCACTGGCTTACGCCCAGTCTACATCTCATGTGGAGTTTTAATTACAGATTTACTAGAAACCTTATTTAAAATATAGCAGGCAGATTCTAGAGCATATCCCCAAAAGGATAAAGGCAGGCTAGCGAAATCCATCATGGACCGGACCATGTCTAACAGAGTCATGTTCCTCCTTTCAAATACACCGTTATGTTGAGGTGTTCCAGGAGGGGTCCACTAAGACAGAATCCCATTCTCTTCCAGATAAGTCAAGAAATCACTGGAGAGATATTTCCCTCCTCGATCAGATCGAAGAATTTTAATATACTTTCCAATTTATTTCTCTACTTCATTACGGTATAATTTGAACATTTCAAAGGACTCGGACTTATGCCTCATAAGAAACACATGCCCGTACTTTGACAGGTCGTCTATAAACGTAATGAAATAGCTGTACCCTCCTCTGGCACTTGTACTCATAGGTCCACATACATCAGTATGTACGAGTCCTAGAATATCTACGGCTCTCTCACCTTTTCCAATAAAGGGTGATTTGGTCATTTTACCAAAAAGACAAGACTCACAAGTTGGAAATAATTCAAGATCATTAATATTCAGAATACCCAACTTGGCCAACTTGTTGATCCTGTTCTTGTTAATATGTCCTAGCCGGCAATGCCATAGGTAGGTATCAGAGACATTATCTATCCTGGGTCGCTTACTTGATGTGTACATTACACTAACAGGATGTGATATTGTGTAAATGCCATTTATTAATTGTCCATCAACCATAATAACACCATTCACAATGATATTACAAGAACGATTCTTTATTGATATTTCATAACCGTTTTGGGCTAAGAGCCCTACAGAAATGACGTTCATTAAGAATGACGGACAAAAGTGACAGTCACTTAAGGCGATTACATGAGAATTGAAAACTAACTTAAGATCTCCCAATGCTAGAACTGGAACAGTCCTTCCATCTCCAACATTCAGGAACCTCTCATTATCCTCAAATCTCTTATTGACATGCAGTCCCTGTAATGAATTGCAAATATTATAAGGACTTCCGGTATCCAATACCCAGGTCAATTTATCACATATGGAGAAATTACAAGGAGTTATCGTATAAGTACATTGCCCAGCAACTGTTTGCTCATTTCTCCTGGGCATGTTTGGATCAAGGATGGCTACATACAGAGGACAGTTCTTTTTCCAGTGTCCCGATTTCTGACAGTGGTAGCACACCGCCTTTCTAGGGTCAGCCCGCTTTCTTATCATCTGATAAGATATCCCGACACTTAGCACCTTTTTCTTCCTTTTATTTTTATTTTTAATTTTATTTTTGTTTTTTCCTTTCCCAAAGGGACGACGTCCTGCCCCACCACCAACCACATTAACCGGCCTTTTTCTGAGCTGGTTATCTTTCTCAAAGTTCTGCAACAACCCCAAAAGACCATGGAAGTTGAGTACATGCTTTGTCATTCTATAATGAGTGAGGAATGGTCGGTAGGAATCAGGCAGGGAATTCAAAATCGCGTCCTTTCCCAATTGTTCATGCAGGGAAAAGCCAAGTTTGCTCAGGCGCTCTATCAACTCGATCATGTACAGTACATGGTCCGTAACAGAGGCCCCTTCCCTGAGTTTGGCGTTGAACATACAACAACTGGTACTATACCTTTTATCGTCATCAGGGACGCCAAACGATTCATTCAACACTTGAATGATCTCGTTCGGCTGAGCACTCTCGAATCTCCACGAGAATTCATCGCTCATTGTTGCTAGCATAATGCACCGGACAGTGATCCGATCACTCGTCCATTTCTGGTAAGCATCACGGACTGCTACCCGTGCATTAGCTAGAGGCAATTCAGGTGTCGGATCAGTAATTATATACATGGTCCTCTCGTGTTCCAGGACGATCATAAGCTTTCTAAGCTAGATTGAAAAGTTAGGACCGGTCAACTTATCATTATCTAATAATGACTTAAGTGACAATTGAGTGGCCATTTCTGCAAAGAATGACAACAAAACCTAATCAGTAAATGAATCAATATAATCAAGAAATTTGGATTTTAGTCCAAAGATCCTTCCACCATTTTGTATGAATCAATAGCCTCTACTTTAATCCGAAGAATTACTCCTAATTTTTTAGTGGGTACCGGAATCCACATAGACTACAGATGGGCCCGAGTGTGTCTTGGCTAACCCATCTGTTTCTAAGGGTAGGTTCATAACCAATTGTTTCACCAAACAACTCCCAGTAATATCCTTTTGCCACAGGCCACTTCAGCAGGTGTGTGTCACCTCCACTGAAAAACCTGGTCAGGTCCAACCATCAACTTGCCGCAATAAGTTCATCACATCAGTAGATGACCAAGCCCGAGTGTGGCTCGGCTCTTCTGACCACCTATTTAATGGATGCAACCGATTCAACATTAATTGAGTGACAATCCCAATAGCCGATGAGCACCAGGCGTGCTTCCAATGATCATAAACATATTGGACTCATTATCATGTCAACGCAATAGGAGGCTATGACACGGTCATCTTCCATTAACCGCACCATTTTTAAGAACCTGATAATTTAGAGGATTTTTATGAAACAAGAAAAGCTGACTAACCTTGATCCTCCCACTGACTTCTTCAAATTAGAGGTTAATAAGAACAGGTTTGAGTCAGTGCACCTAAATCGGTCCGACCGATTTTCTTATTTGGCATAGGTCAACAAGAGTTAATCAGAGATCTGATCAAAAGAGATTCACCTAGATGGCCAGATAAGTGAAATCAGCGGAAGGGTATGCTATTAACTTGACTGGACCGAAATCCAGCAAGTAGCTCCCAATTAAAAACCTACTGATAACAGTTGCCTTAGACACCAACTGGTTCATCAATTTCAATTCGATCAATATCAAAACTCAGTGCTCAACCGCGGAGCCTAAATCAACATCCATTTGGTCTTATCAAGAGACATGGACTTGATCAACTACAACTATTGCAAAGATCAAGAGTTACCTTGATCGAATCCAAAGTAAACATTTTAAATTAGATTTCAACAGTTATTGTTCCATATTTTGATTTTGACCATTGGGTCTAACCCAACCAGATTTGATTAGATAACCCATTATCCCCATGATTTATGCAATATCTTAGATGTTTAAATCACATTTAAAATCTAAGATCTACATCAATACTTAATTCACAATTATAAGTGTATTGCATTATTCATGTCTTATCTTGGTTTTGCATGCATTACAACTTTGAATCATTAAAACCCCTTTTAATGTTCAAGTTAAATGGTTTCCACATGCATACAAACAAGTCTATTCATCATATTAATAACATCATAAAATAATATAATCAGTTTACATCATATGTAAAAGATCACATTTTGCATAGATATTTGATATCACAAAGAACTTGGACGAGCTCTGATACCACTGATAGTATGCATGCAGAGGGCTAAGCATGAATTTCAGAAAATTTTATGCGGAAAGAATGGGTTAAACATTTTAACCTAAAACATGCTTGATATTTTAGATATTTTTGACTCTGGTACCAGTCGAATACAATCTTCAACTGCACATCACATGTGGCGCAGGCTCAGTCCCAATACATAGGGTGACACCCGCGCGTGCCTATCAAAGTACTCATCATATGAGCCCCCGGGTGGAGCGCCACGCTTCGTCACACGATCACGCGTGAGAGTTTCCGGGAATCGGATAGTCTCCACTAACCCTTTGCTTTGACATCAAATATCACAAAGCCCTCAGATACCGAGGATTATGTGATTCAAATAAATATGCATAAATCACAACTTCTTGTGATTTGAAGATTGAGATCATATCTCTAACGTAAAAGAGATTATGTCTCTTACCTTTAAAAGAGGGTTCCTTCAAGGATGCTTCGCAGCCGCACAAGTGTCCGGCCTCGATGACTCGTCCACGCGAAGCTCCGGAATGATCAGCTTTTCGGAAAGTGCTAGCTCGCAGGGAGGCAGAAGGTTGGCTGAAAGGGAGAGGGAAGAAGATGGACCTTCACAGCTCAAGAACTCCTTCTTGGGCTCACCTTCAGAGCTACTCTCTCCTCTCACTCTCTTTCTCTAGTGCTCTTTTTTGTGTAGAGAACAAGGAAGAGGGGTGGCCTATTTATAGGTCAAGAAGAGGGTGAGGTGTCCCTATGAGGTGTCCTGCCAGGACACATGTCACACATGCAAGAAAAAGAGGTGTCCTGCTCCGCCACGTGTCACGCATGCAAAGGGGTAAGGTGGCCTGGAGGGCGATGTCATGGATGACCTCATGAGGCAGATGAGGTCATGCATGACATCAGGAGCAGTGTGAGGTGTCCAGGCCCGCCACATGTCACACATGCAAGCAAAAGAGGTGTCCTGCTCCGCCACGTGTCACGCATGCAAGCAAAAGAGGTGTCCTGCTTTGCCACGTGTCACTCATGCAAAATGATGACGTGGCCTGGAGGGCGATCGGGATGTGGATCCCACATACAGTATGTGGGTCCCACCTAAGCAGGACGTGGGTCCCACATACAGTATGTGGGTCCCACCTAGGCAGGACGTGGGTCCCACCTAGGCAGGACGTGGGTCCCACATATGCAGGACGTGGGTCCCATATATAGTATGTGGGTCCCACATAGGCAGGACGTGGGTCCCACATACAGTATGTGGGTCCCACATGGGCAAAGAAGTCCTAGTCCAATTTGACTCAAGCCAAATCTAATTTGGTTGGGGGCAAATTGAGTCTAATCAGTGATCCAATCACCAATTAACTTTTCCAAGCAACAATTGCCTAGGGCAATCAGTCAATCACATTGACTATTTTACCTCTAGACGATTCTCAATTGTCAATCAGCCATTTGATCAATCCAGAAACTTCTAAGCGTGTGACCTCACAGGTTCGAGCCTAAGCCGGTAGTACAAGAACACTTCCTGCACTAATCGAAGTAACCATCTAGCAATGGAACCCGACGACCGGATAGGCCGAATAGATGCAAAGCAACATTCTAGAACCTATGGACTATGGTTACCGCATAATTCATCCTCTTGACCAGAAAATGCCCAGGGTGGGTTCAGAGTCTGTCTACCCTGAAACGATCCATCCGAAAATATGTTTCAATTCAATAAGTCAAGTGATAGAGATTTGACTTTCCCTGGCCAGGGTACTATTTAATTGAAAACACAAGGCATTCACCCTTATTCCTAAGGGAGGTCAATCCCATCTTGATTTGCAACTGACTACCACAAGTACTTGACTGGACCCAGAAACCTTTCGTTGCTGGATTAGAAATTCAGGTAGTTCGGCACCAAAGTACAGTGAGTTGCTTGCAAGCCACCGGTTGCAATCTCAGGTCTAAATGATACATATACCCATATCCACTCGGAACAACTCTTGACAAGAGAGAGTCCGTCAATTGGTCACGTTCAGTGAACGTACACTACCATTCACCTATATACCATACTAGTATCTCTATACTCTTTAGTTTGGAAGACAACCAACAGTTATGATACACAATGACCTATGCCCAGTAATACTATCGTTCTATTAATAGTATATCATACGGTCATGAACATGTAAGGACCTGTGTGACAAAATCATATTTCATTACACAAAGTAGTCCTAAGGACTTCATCACATCGGAGTTTGTGAAGATGTTCTGGTGATGAATAAATACCATGTTATTTATAATTGATCCAAATACATTTACAATCACTAATTGATTGGATTTAGGACATAATTTCCAACACGATCGTGAGCGAGTTACTGTAGAATATGTGTATGAAGGTTGCGAATGACGTATCCATGCTTCTTGCCTTGGGATGGTGAAAAGTTTGCAATTAAAAAAATGCACTGTAACCACACATGTGGAGGAGGGTTGCAAGTGCGGTCTCAACCAAAGGCTTCGAAACGTTGGGTTTCAAAAATTGTTAAAGATCAACTTCAAGATATGTCGTTATATAAGTCGAGTGATATTGTATAAGATATTCGTTGACAATATGGTGTTGAATTGCCGTATCATCAAGCTTGGCATTGTAAGGAGGTGGCTATGATGGATTTTTATGGTAATAGACGGCTATCGTTTTAAATTCTTCATAACATCGGCAATCACGTCCACCCTGCGAGGGAATGGGGTGTTGTTCCAGCGTACGAGACATGGATATATGAACGGTGGCCGGTGGCTTCCAACAATGCTGTTCGCATGCTCAATAGCCCATGTCTGGCAAAAACCATTGTAAACATCAAATTACAAGTAAATATATATATCGTAACAATGAAATTTTAAAAAAAAACATCTTTTGATGCTTACCACCAGAGCGACCGTGCAGCCGTCCATATTTCTAGCAGATCCTTCGCTTGTGATGTTTCTAGTCTTCACACTATCGGCTAGACTAGGTATCTGCTGGCGAAGAAAAGAGAAAACGGCAAGACCCCAACTATATGAACCTAAGCAGTCTAAATCATCAACATATGAACATAATGTCTTAGGAACATAATAGTGTACGGTTGGAAAGAGGATAGTCCCAAAGAGATATAGAACCGATAATTTTGTAAAATCCTCCGCATCTTGTCATCTGTTCTTACCGACAAGGTATTATAATCTATTTTTAATTGCATCTATATTGGCTTTTTGGTGGTCACCCTCAAAAAATCGGGTGATAAGGTCAGACGTAACCCTCCCCTTCCTATGCAGTTCCACCTCATCACCCGTGGCACTCAAACCAACGATTAGTGCCAAATCAATCCCTACAAAAGGCACTAGAACCCTACCAAACCAAAAACCCGCCTCAACATTATCCCAAAAGAAGAGTAGTGTGTCCAACACAGGCCTACTCTGTTTTATATATGGTAGACCTAGCATGTGCCCAAAAGGAGTGCCACTCACCCTATCCTTCTGTTCACGAGACATACATGGGATTAGGGTGACCATAAAACTTACAAAGTGGGCAAAGTAACACCTTCTATTCACCATATTACTGGGGCCAACAGAGGGTTTTTTCCTGTAATCTACTTTGGGGCCATCTAAGATATCTGTATCACAAATATAGTTAAAAATTATATTTTGAATAATATCAACTCAAAATAAATCATCTTAAACTATAACAAAGAACACAATTAGCACGGAATAGACATAATTTTCCATAACAAATATATCAAATGTGCTACCACAACCTCTCAATTCATTAATTCGGCAAATCGTAACCATTCCCACAAATATCTCAAATGCCCTACAATACTGCATATCATGTCCGTGTTCAAAAAAATTATTGGAGAAAGTATGCGGCAATGGTTGACAAACCTATTGAAGGAATGCAGAAACGCCTCATGGAAGGTTGGAGAGACCAATATCCACCGAACCTTCCGCTACAAATGAAGAGGGCAAAGTTGGTTCGAAGGTCGACTCCGAGGTCAGACAGAAAATATCTTCTTGCTCCTCAAAATCAAGTCGGAAGGGTTCTCCTTTTCGAAAAGACGAACAACTTAACATGGGAAAAGAGGAAGATCGAATATCTGTCACGCCCCGAGCCCGAGGCGCGGCAGACGCCGCACGCCTGCACGGCGGGCCGCGCAGGCGTGCAAGGCAACGGATTACATCAAAGCAAATACAGATGTTCAAAACTGACACAATTATTTAAATTTATTCAAAAGCAGTCTTACAAAATTTCAGAATAGCATATGCCAACATAATTCAAATGTCCAAACTAATCTAGCTAAAATGCCGATAACTGATGGAATCATCGGAACATCTAACGCACTCCTCAATCCCATGCGATCAAGCTTCTGGACCTAAAAAAAAAACAGAAAAAATAAAATAATGAGCTACACTAGCCTAGTAAGCAACAAAATACCCCAAAGTGGGGTCAGAGCATATCAGATCAAAATACGGGATAATGTTTGGAATAAATCATAAATAACATCGTTTTGCTGTTTTCAAAACTTATTATCATTTTTTAAAAAAATCTGATACCAGAATCTCAACATGATAGGCTACGGCCACGTAACCCAGTGGCATGGGTCGCACAAGATGCCAAATCCACTATATTTATCCACCGATGGTAGCCGGTGTCCAGAAACCACTATTCTAATCACCGGTGGCGTGGTGTCGAAACCGGTTCCTCACAGATTACAAGTCGACAGGTCCAACGTATAATCCCCATTGGCGGAGCCAGAACAGAACAGAACAGATCATAGCCATGCTGAGAATATATATATATAAAAACAGATTTCATAAATTTCCCAGTAATAGTTTACGGATTTCAGAGCAAAATTTTCAAATGAAATTTAACATACCAGACCCATTTTACTAAATACAAAACATATTTCAGAATTTAATCTATTTATCAAATAATTTGGAAATCACACTTGAAGTATTAAGTTACTTACCTCTTCTCGCTTAACCCCTACTTCAGATAGGCGGATCAGGTTCACTTGTTTAAATTTAATTAATTCCTTGTTAATTTCAGAGCTAAGCAAAATTCAGAAATAATACTACTGGGTACGGCCCAACAGGTCCTAGAGTTGGCCCATAATGGGCATGGCCCGATAGGGCCCACATCGGACACGGCCCAATGGGCCCGCATAGACTCGGTCCAATAGGGCCCCCAAGGTTGGCCTCTAATTCATTTATAAGATTCATTTCAGGGACCAATATCTAATTACAGAGTACTGTTCCGTAATAAAACTTGGATAAAAGGACCATAGAATTATATTTGAGGACCTTTATATAATAAATCTTTCTTTTAGGAATCGAACATAAATTACAGAAGACCCTTTTGTGAAATAACATACTGTCAAGGGCTTAACTGCAAAATTCTATTTATTGGCCAAATGGGTTCGTGTTTCGGGTCTGAATTGGGTTTCGGGTCTGAACTGGGTTTCGGATTTCGGATTTCGGATTTCGGATTCAGATTTCGGATTTCGGATTTTTGGATTTCGGATTTAGACTGGGCCCAAGTTGGGCCCAAAAGGGTACGGCCCAAATAGGGCGCAACTAAGCTGAACCGGGCCCAAGTGAGGCCCACGGTGAGTAGGGCCCATCGTATCGCTCACGGCCCACACTGGGCCTTCTTCCTCACCGAGCTCCCCATGGGCAGGGGAGGTGGGAACCAGAAGAAGGGAGAGGATTGGCTGGGTGGCCGGAGGCCATCCCTTGGTCGATGGTCAGCCAGCCGCCAGCGGCCAGCGGTTGCGGCGGTGACTGACGGGGAGGAAGAGACCGAGAGTGGTCTCGGTTTGGGGACAAAACAAAGGGAGAACACAAGGATGTTTAGCAACAGAATAAAGAGAAAAAGAAGGGGCTTACCGGCGGTGGACGGAGGCGGCAGATCCCGGCCGCAGGTGGCTCGATCCAACGGCTAGCAGCGGCGACGGCGGTGGGGTTTCCAACAGCCAAACTAGATCCAAAAACAAGGGAATAAGAAAATCAAAGGAGCTTGGCTCCCGAGGTGGCTGAACTCGATTGAAGTGGCACACATGGTCACCGGAGAAGAAGGAGAAGCAGGGAAGAGAGGGGGAGAGAAAGTGCTCGGTGGAGGATCCAAGGGAGGAGGAAAGGGGGGTTTTATAACCCCAATTCAACAGCTCTCTGTCGCGAAAATCGCGGCGGTGGGGCGAAATCAACGGCCGCTCGTGCGGCCGTGGGGTGGCCGCGGAATGACCGCGGGGCTGCCGCGTAACGCCCGCGGCGCCCCGCCCTCGCTGCGCCCGACGAAGCCGGAGGGGATCGCGTCTGCGATCCCCTGCTCTGGCCCCTTCCAAAAAAAAAGAAGAAGGGGCTGAAGTCGGCTGGGACTGCCGACTTCAGCCCGTATCTCACATTCTCTCCCCCTTAAAAAATTTCGTCCTCGAAATTTAAGAGATCTAGGTCTTTCAGATGCTCAGCCCATTGAGTAATATAAATCCAAGATCTCATTCTCCTCGATCAAAATCAGTGTGATAGATAGCTTTGGATCAACTATCAAAAATTTCATAAAACTCGCAAGATTAACACTAGATGAGTGACTGATTAACATCTCATATTGAAATTATCATCTTGATGCATGTTCACTCGAGATTGGATCAGGATCAATTCACAACAGGATTGATTAAAATTAGTTGTGTTTGGGATAGAACTTAAAATGAAATAGATCTCATATATTTATCATGGTAGTGTGCTGATCCCTCAAAGGATAATGACCAACCTTAGAATCAAATCATTATATGGCTAGTAATGTAATTCACAAAATAAACATGTACTGATGATCATTAGATAGCAAGGGTCTATCTCAAAAATGATTTGCATCAAATCACAAAAGCAAGTCTGAGAAGGCAAAGTATTGATACCATGATTCAATATGCCACAAAGCTTTTAACTTAAACTTATAAATCATAAGATGGAAGCAAATAATGCATGGTTTATTCCGATACTTAACAAATTAGACCATATTTAATCAATAATCAAACAATCCTGGTCATGATATCCTCAAATTTTTCTTAGCATACCCAAAAATAGCAAAGTCTATCCAAGAGATAACATAGTCATGTCATGATTGACCTGAGAATCAATAGTATTCACCTTCCCTTATTAACAAAATCTTTCATTATTGAACAACATAGTCTTTCATAATAACATGTTACCAAAACATAGTCAATATTTTTGACCAGTTTAAATTGACTCAGTCCATCATACTTTTGCTGCGTAACTCTGATCAATATTCTCCAAAATTTCTTAATAATCTCAGATCATCAACATTTTTTTTATATAATATCCAATTTTTTTTTTTATTCTTATTTTCCATGCTTGCTTATCAAGGTTAACCCTCGAGATAATTGGCATATTTGCATCATTGTATGATCAAGCAATCATATTCTAGATCCAATATAAACTAAGCCAACTCTAGATTTTCTTGACAATAAACAATTTGCTACTGGTTTCTCTTTTAAAATCAATTCTTCAAGACTGATAATTATTTCTGAATTCTTTCAAAAGCATAAGCTACAAATCTACGACAAAGAGATCTATACTAAAACATTCCAAATCTAAGATCAACTAATGCAGGAATCATTATCCCAGACTTGAGATGAGAGATTTCTCTCTCTCTCTCTCCTTTTTTTTATAAAGTAGATGAAAGAATCTACTAGTAACACAATGATATCTATATCAGTCAAAATCAAAAATACTATACCTTCCAACGAATTTTTTTTTTTGACCAACCCAAAAATATTTTAGTCCACCAATATTCTCCGGATTGATTAATTGGCTTTCTATCAAAATACTAATCTTGATTGTAAACTGAAATGATATAAAATTTTATGTCTCAAGTAGAGCCAAAAAGAACTCTTAAGTCTTATCCCCAAATATATTTTTCTTCTATATAAGAGTTCCATGCATGATCCACATACAGATTTCAATCCTCGAAGAATATTTTAATAAATATTATAAAATATTTTCTAGTCCAAACTTTAAACAACTATTTATAAATGAATCTTAACTTGCCACCAAAATAATTAACTTCAACTAGAAGCAATATCCACAGTGCCTGATATCAAGTTAAACTTCAAAATAATTACGTTGTATGATAATATCCCACGACTAATATTCCTTCACTTAATTTAGTCAAAATCTAATTAATCATAACTTAAAATACAAATTGCTCTACCAAGAAAATTCTCAGAATAACTTATTTACACTTTGGTTACGACCATAATTAGGTTGCATTCTAATTTTTACATTTCAAAATTCAGATAAAATAACTTAAATTTATCAATAGCAAAAGCAAATAAATACCTTCGTCTAATGGCCTAATGTCTACCCATCTCTCAAACTTTCCGACGAATCCTAAAGATCCTAAAACTTAAGCTCCATCCGACTATTTCAAATACAATCCCTAGGAATCTGAAACCTGAGCTCTGATACCACCAAATCTGTCACGCCTCGAGCCCGAGGCGCGGCAGACGCCGCACGCCCGCACGGCGGGCTGCGCAGGCGTGCAAGGCAACGGATTACATCAAAGCAAACACAGATGTTCAAAACTGACACAATTATTTAAATTTATTCAAAAGCAGTCTTACAAAATTTCAGAATAGCATATGCCAACATAATTCAAATGTCCAAACTAATCTAGCTAAAATGCCGATAACTGATGGAATCATCGGAACATCTAACGCACTCCCCAATCCCATGCGATCAAGCTTCTGGACCTAAAAAAAAACAGAAAAAATAAAATAATGAGTTACACTAGCCCAGTAAGCAACAAAATACCCCAAAGTGGGGTCAGAGCATATCAGATCAAAATACGGGATAATGTTTGGAATAAATCATAAATAACTTCGTTTTGCTGTTTTCAAAACTTATTATCATTTCTCAAAAAAATCTGATACCAGAATCTCAACATGATAGGCTACGGCCACGTAACCCAGTGGCATGGGTCGCACAAGATGCCAAATCCACTATATTTATCCACCGATGGCAGCCGGTGTCCAAAAACCACTATTCTAATCACCGGTGGCGCGGTGTCGAAATCGGTTCCTCATAGATTACAAGTCGACAAGTCCAACGTATAATCCCCATTGGCGGGGCCAGAACAGAACAGAACAGATCATAGCCATGCTGAGAATACATATATATAAAAACAGATTTCATAAATTTCTCAGTAATAGTTTACGGATTTCAGAGCAAAATTTTCAAATGAAATTTAACATGCCAGACCCATTTTACTAAATACAAAATATATTTCAGAATTTAATCTATTTATCAAATAATTTGAAAATCACACTTGAAGTATTAAGTTACTTACCTCTTCTCGCTTAACCCCTACTTCAGATAGGCGGATCAGGTTCACCTGTTTAAATTTAATTAATTCCTTGTTAATTTCAGAGCTAAGCAAAATTCAGAAATAATACTACTGGGTACGGCCCAACAAGTCCTAGAGTTGGCCCATAATGGGCATGGCCCGATTGGGCCCACATCGGACATGGCCCAATGGGCCCGCATAGACTCGGTCCAATAGGGCCCCCAAGGTTGGCCTCTAATTCATTTATAAGATTCATTTCAGGGATCAATATCTAATTACAGAGTACTGTTCCGTAATAAAACTTGGATAAAAGGACCATAGAATTATATTTGAGGACCTTTATATAATAAATCTTTCTTTTAGGAATCGAACATAAATTACAAAAGATCCTTTTGTGAAATAACATACTGTCAAGGGCTTAACTGCAAAATTCTATTTATTGGCCAAATGGGTTCGTGTTTCGGGTCTGAATTTGGTTTCGGGTCTGAACTGGGTTTCGGGTCTGAACTGGGTTTCGGATTTCGGATTTTGGATTCAGATTTCGGATTTCGGATTTTCGGATTTCGGATTTAGACTGGGCCCAAGTTGGGCCCACAAGGGTACGGCCCAAATAGGGCCTAACTAAGCTGAACCGGGCCCAAGTGAGGCCCACGGTGAGCAGGGCCCATCGTATCGCTCACAGCCCACACTGGGCCTTCTTCCTCACCGAGCTCCCCATGGGCAGGGGAGGTGGGAACCGGAAGAAGGGAGAGGGCCGGCTGGCTCGGTCGATGGTCAGCCGGCCGCCAGCGGCTGGCGGTTGCAGCGGTGACTGACGGGGAGGAAGAGACCGAGAGTGGTCTCGGTTTGGGGCCAAAACAAAGGGAGAACACAAGGATGTTTAGCAAAGGAATAAAGAGAAAAAGAAGGGGCTTACCGGCGGTGGACGGAGGCGGCAGATCCCGGCCGCAGGTGGCTCGATCCGGCGGCTAGCAGCGGCGACGGCGGTGGGGTTTCCAACAGCCAAACTAGATCCAAAAACAAGGGAATAAGAAAATCAAAGGAGCTTGGCTCCCGAGGTGGCTGAACTCGATTGAAGTGGCGCACACGGTCACCGGAGAAGAAGGAGAAGCAGGGAAGAGAGGGGGAGAGAAAGTGCTCGGTGGAGGATCCAAGGGAGGAGGAAAGGGGGGTTTTATAACCCCATTTCAACAGCTCTCTGCCGCGAAAATTGCGGCGGTGGGGCGAAATCAACGGCCGCTCGTGCGGCCGTGGGGTGGCCGCGAAATGACCGCGGGGCTGCCGCGTAACGCCCGCGGCGCCCCGCCCTCGCTGCGCCCGAAGAAGCCGGAGGGGATCGCGTCTGCGATCCCCTGCTTTGGCCCCTTCCAAAAAAAAGAAGAAGGGGCTGAAGTCGGCTGGGGCTGCCGACTTCAGCCCGTATCTCACAATACCGTTGGGTAGTGGTTTGCAGTTGTAGGGTTTAAAACCGGGGTGTAAAAATCAAGTGGAATCGGGCGAGACTTTTATGAATTTTTTTCCGTTCGAAGAGAGGATTATGATACGAACTTTGGGGATAAAACGAGGGTTGGAATCGGTGAAGTTTGAATAGGGCTCGTTCAAATGAACAGAGAAGCATACGAGGAACGATAGAAGAGGAGAAAGATCAGGGATATTTTGGTCTTCTTATGGTATTTCAAATATCAATAGACCGCTTATTAAAAAAACAGTCAATAGAGACTATTCGCGGGTCTAACTTTGGACCGCTAAGCAACTTTTCCTGTAAAAAAAAGAGAGACTTCATTGACCAAATCATTTAAATAGAGTGTTGTAAGAGTTTTGTAGTAGAATATTATTTTGTATTCTCTCAAACACTCTTTTACCTCGGCAAGTGGAGCTCCTGCATGGATGCCTGAAGTAATTTCAAGCCCGTGACACTTCTCAATTTTTCCCTCTATTTCTTTCTTAGAATTAGAGCTTAGGATTTGGGAGCGATGGTGACGGTCAGTGCATCACGGCAGCCAGCCGACAGTTCCAACACGACATCGACGTTGGACGCTGGAATGCTTCAGTCGGCGCTATGCCGGCCTCTCTCGACGGCGTTCAGGGAGGAGAGGGACACGTTCGGCCCCATGATGGTCCCGGCCGATAAGTTCGTGCCTTTGATCCTCGTTGTTCTCAGTTCTTGGTTTAGTTCGTGTTTCTGTATATCGGTTTTGTTGATGTTTTCTGAGTATATACCATGTTTTAGATGTTTGTTTCAGTGTTTTGAATAATTTCTCTTGTTTTTATGAATTTTTGGTGATTTTTTAAGGTTGTGGGGGGCTCAAACACAGAGATCGCTGCAGAATTTTGATATTGGAGGTCAGAGAGAGCAAATGCCAGAGCCAATCATTCGGGCATTTGGCATCCTTAAGAAATGCGCCGCTAAGGTCGGTGTTTTTGATTAGATATATCTAATAAGACATATAATTATTTTAATTTTTTGGATTGATGGATTTCCTCTACTTTTGTTGATATTATAATGCATGCTATATATAATTTTTTTCCTTTTAATGTAATTGTCGATTTCTCTTGTCAAGATTTGGTTGCTTAGTTTGATCTATTCTTTGTACATCATTAACTTGATGTACATTTGTTTTTTAAAATTTGCTAATTCAAAAGGAAAAAAATAGTAAAGGCAATTTATTGTATAACGAGGAAGAATTTTGGTGTTAAAATTTTGTTGGAGCTTGTCTGGGATCGGTAAAAACCAAGTCTTTCGGTGACATGGCATAAAAAAAGCCTTGGATAACTAGTAGATAAACTATTGTATATGGACAAAGATGCAGCATGAATGAGGTTTTCTCTACACATGAACCAAGTTGTAGAAGATCATTATAAGGGAAACATGCCAACTTATAGCTCTCTTGATATGCTGAAGTCAAATACCAAACATCACAAGATAAGTCAATTAGCGTATGTTCTGTTCTATCGCTACTAGATGTTAAATGTAGTCTGTCAACTGGTTTATGTGGATGGACTTAGTGCATTTTTTGATTAGTTTTGAGAATGGATATGAAAATATGTTGAATATTCTTGTGGAATGCATATCGGTCCCTTCCCAAGAATCTTATTTTCCCATGATTATGGTTTGCACAGAAATAATCTTGGATTCACATGTTCATCTTTTGCTTTATTTCTGACTAATAATTTATATGCAATATTAACATTAAAAACTATCTTCCCCTTAAAATGTCACTTATCACTATTACCTTTTTTTTTTTTTCCATTTCTGCACTTCTTTTGAATATGATGTTGATTCATCTTTGTATAAGAGCATATCTATTTTCTATGTAACACATGAGTTGCAAATTCAGCTAGCAGTTCTCTATTATCATCTTGTAAAGTATACACATCATGGAAACTCGCAATTACAATGTCTCTCTCCTTTTCCCCCTAGTATTAGGGTATCCCGAAAATTTCACCAAGAATGCATGGTAATAACCGTTTTTCCCTAGATACAATTAGTTTAGGACTCATTTGGTTCTTTGGTAGAGGAGGGGGGAAAGTATGGTTAACGGAAAAATGAAAAAAAATGCCTCATATTTGGTTGGAGGTTTCAAAGAGAAAGATGGAAAAGTAACTTTTTCATAAGAATATGTTTTCTACATTTCATGGAAAAAAAAAACTCATGTGGGATATAGAAAAGCCACTCTCACGGACTCAGAATTGTGGCATTTTTTTACCAAAAATACCCTCAACCCATCATGATATTCGTAATAGCTACTCTTAATAGTTAATCTTAAACTATTAAAAATAACCCCAATATAAAGAAGTTGTGGTAATTTTAATATAAATAATATATTAATAACTATTCAAAATTACCACAAAATAAGTAAGTTGTCTAACTATTAAAAATCGTTAGAACTCTAAAAACTCAACACAATAAATATTTTTAATATATATTTTTAAATACTTAAAAATATTTTAGATTTAATAAAAATAGCTATTAAAAGTTATGCATGTGATGTTTTATAGGTATTTTACACAACTTTATTAAGAGCATAATAGGTATTTTATACAACTTTCCTAAGAAAGTAAATGCTCAACTAAATATAAGTCATTCTGAAAAATATATTTTTTATATCACTTTTCTATGGTCAAACAAACGTACAAAAATGATTTTCCCAGGTATCATGTACCCAGACATCAGCTTCTCAGGCAAATCACTTCAGTGAGGTAAAATTCTTCCTGCGAACCAAATAAGTCCTTGGTGTCTAAAGCTTACCTAACATTCTAGTGGTATAGATGTTTTCTTTATCCACACTTAAGCTGAATCTTGTTGATTGCGCTTCACTATTTGGCTTTTAAGCACAGAATATTCTACTGCAGGTAAATATGGAATACGGTCTTGATCCATCCATTGGGAGAGCAATTATGCAAGCTGCCCAAGAGGTTGCTGAGGGAAAATTGAATGATCATTTCCCACTTGTCATTTGGCAAACTGGCAGTGGCACTCAAAGCAATATGAATGCCAATGAGGTCAGTATGGAAAGGCCCAAATATCTTACTTTCTCAATGAATCTATCAAGTTTGCATATTAAATTCAAATTCTTGCAAAACTTGCATAAATGCAATACATATGCAAGATTTTACAAGCAAACAAAAGATTGTAGTTTCCATAGTAGTTTTAGTATAATAAAATATTCTGTGTTAAAAGAGAAAAATGAGTTTGATGTCTTGATAGGCTTGGTGGCCATGGAAAGTATTTGGAAGGGAATTCCAGTGGACTAATAACTTACTAGAAGCAGAATTTGAGTCTTGTTGGTATTAATTCATATTGCCCGCAAAAGAGGAATTCTCCTTAAACCACTGCATGAAAACTTTTTCAGCCATTTTCCCCTCTATTTTCGGCCTGTTTATGGGCTTCTTTGGAAGAATGACAGCAGTGGATGTCCTTGGGTTTTTATGGATGATCCTAGGTTCTTGCAGGCTTATGATATCGGTGGACCCAACCATGTGGCTTTCCAATTGGACATTTACTCGTACATAGGTATCCCATGATGCTATATGATGGTTGCCAACATAATATATCATGATTTATAATTTTGTGGCGGCATCTCTTTAGTAACTAATTATTTTTCATAATAAACTTTTGATCTTCGCTTGCTTACGTAGATCAAGTCAGTGTTATCCATTTATTAACTCAAAAAATAAAGGTCAAATTGGGTTCTTTTATATGTCTTAAGACATGGTCTATACTTACTGAATTCATCGATGAACTTGTCTTGTTTTTTGTAATGCTTACTTTAGTTTGACCTTAGTATGTTGCTGGGTTTTGGTTATTCTGTCGTTGCATGTGTTGGTTTTTCTAGACTAGGCTATTTGCTGCATTGAACAGTGTAATTTTTTCCCATATTATCATCATTGGGTTTTAGGCTAGATTTAAAGCAATGCTTGCCGCTGAGTAATGTTGGAGATGGGGAAGTGTTTGCACTCCTGTCTTCCAGATTAATGCTATCTTCTCTACCTATCACTCTGACCTTGGTGCTGCATGTGCGCGCATGTTTGGTGACAGAAAACTTTGTCCAGCATGCATTTCTGTACCATCATTACTTAACAAAAAAAATGGTATCATATTCAGTTCCATCTTGTGAAAGCGGGTGTAATGCCTATACGTCTCGATGATGTGCGTCCATGTGCACTTTTGTGCATGGTCAGCAATTTATTGTAGGCATGGGTGCTAATTATTTTAGGCCATGAGCATCACTTAGTGTTTTATCAGAGAATCTTTCCTTTTCTTCCAGCATGACGATGTTGTTGTTTTCTTCTGTGGATTGATGCACATTGCTGACAGTCATGTATTTGTTTTCCTTCTTATATTTTCTGATTCATTATGGTCTTGTTTTCAATATCCAGGTCATTGCAAACAGGGCAGCTGAGATTCTTGGTCATAAACATGGTGAAAAGTTTGTACATCCAAATGACCATGTCAACAGGGCCCAATCTTCAAATGATACATTTCCTACTGTAAGCATATATTTGCTAAACTAAAATTTACTGTGCTCCTGTGAAACATAGGCTGTACATGATTTATAAATTCCTGTAGTTCCATGCTTTAGTAGTATGAGATGTGTGGCTATTGCCAAAAGATCATGTAACATAAGCATCTTGTGTTCATTTGCCTGTTGGGAGGCTTTCCTGTAATTCTAAAGATACTTTATCTGATTTTTTTGAATTAAAATTAATTGCACTAGGTAGGGTTCTGGACTTCTTGCAATGTATCACAGTATTACTTAGTGTTTCATATGCTTATCTTTACCTCGTAACTTTTTTATATATCATGCCAATATATCCTATTACTTTTGTGACTTGAGTAGTTTAGATCTGGTGAAATATCTCAAAAAGTGATATCTATTGATAAAGCACACCAGGGTCTTGCAGACTATTTTGTGGCTCCATACTAACAGGAGATGTGCTTGCTCCTTTTCAGGTTATGCACATAGCTGCAGCTGTAGAAGTCAATTCAAAGTTTATACCAAACTTGAAACAGTTGCACAGCTCACTTCACTCCAAGGTTGAGATTTTTCTGTTATCTTCTCCAGATAAATATGATTGAAATAATTTAACTGCAATATATATTTCCATTTTATTAGAGCTAGTTGCAAGTTGCATAACATAAAATCTGTCACTAATAGTTTATGCTTGAATATCTAACTCACATTTGATTAATTATTTCAGACATAGTTTTGATCTCATAACTTAAAAATTATCTTAAGTTATAATGCATAATGAATTCGTTGTGCCAATACTTTCTTATGTAGATCTGAAATTACTTATGTGACACTATAATGCATAATGAATTCGTTGTGCCAATACTTTCTTACATAGATCTGAATTTATTTATGTGACACTAGCATTCATTTACTATGTTTTCATCTCATCATTCTTGTCTCTGTTACACTTCAGAATCCATGTCTCAGTCCTTTTTGATGCCCAAAATTCTAACATATAGCAAGTCTTGAAGTCTTATGGCTATCACTCTACCCATTGTTCCATACTTAAGACAAGTCATTACCTCCTTATTGTTTTCATTTTTATATGGTTATGATTAAAGTGGAAGCTGTTATATTTTTCTTGAGGACGCATGATCTTGTCTTTTTTTTTTTATTCTGACATATTACTCTATCCTTATTTATTCTTTATCTTCATTGATTTTTCAGTGTGTTGAGTTCAAAGATATCATCAAGATTGGGCGGACACATACTCAGGATGCAACTCCTTTAACTCTAGGCCAAGAGTTCAGTGGGTATGCTACACAGGTATCTCTACTGCTTTATATTCACTTCCAATTTGTTTATGGCATAATGTGGCTATCTAGATCAATGATCAGTCGTTCAGTCATTAATTTGTACAACTTTGTTTGCAGGTCAAATATGCTATTGATCGAATAACAGATACTTTGCCTCGCATGTATCAGGTAAGCTACTTAATTTTTTATGTCTGTGCAAACAAATTCTTGGCTTGATTGCGCTATCTCATTTGAACTCTCACTTCAAGCAGCTTGCACAAGGTGGCACCGCTGTCGGAACTGGGTTAAACTCAAAAAAGGGGTATGTTTGACTGAAGAGCATCCTTTTTTGGTGCCCATGATTCCTGAAGTTTCACAAATTTGGTGACCTTACGACATGATGCATCAGTTAGTTTGTTGTCCCCTTGCCATGTTCATGTCTTGTCATGTGTCAAATGAGTTGTTGTTGCTCATTTATCGATATTTTGAAGATCAAGGTTGAGAGATGTACAGAATTTTCTCAAGAACCAACTGATCTATACCAACTTACCTAGTATTGCGCTCTACTAGAATAATTCTTCTTATCAGATTTAGGTATTTTGTTGGCCAAAATAGTTCTATTGAGTATTTTTTCTTGCGTCTTTCCTCTTCAGATCTCTTCTTTCCTCTTCCTGGTACAACAAATTACCCTTTTAGTTATAGAAGAACAAATTACCCTTTTAGTTATAGTGTACTCACCTAATATTTTAGACTAGACTTCAACTTATTTATACTACTTTGTTATGTCAGATATAATCTAACCCTGCTTTATATTCGCATATTATTCCAGATTTGATGTTAAAATTGCTGCTGCAGTAGCTGAGGAAACCAATCTTCCATTTGTCACGGCAGAGAACAAGTTTGAAGCATTAGTTAGTATTCATAATCTTTAACAAATATTCTCTTATCTGTTAGCAAGAGGGAGGCTCCTTTTACTTTCTGGCAGGAACCTTGAGTGCCATCTATCTAGCAGCTACTGAATAAACTGGGTAGCATGTTATCATGCAATGCATTATTGATAGAATTTAAAATACAAGTAATTTGTTAGCTTATGAAACAGTTTTAAAAATTAAACAACTTATCAAGTTCTGAGTAGTTGTTTCTTTGCTATACACCAAGAAATCTCTGCTTGACTGCTGGGATAAGCTTCTAGTTTATGGCAATAATTTTACATGGATTTGTAGATAGAAGCATCATCTTGACTGTGATTTGCAACTGGCTTTCACTCTATACATCTTTTATCTTCTTTCAAATTGTGTATTTTGTTAGCATCTAAAACTTTTAGTCAATATTTCTTGGAAGTCCACCTATCTAGTTTTGAAACTCTTGGGTGATTTGGATGTATTCACCATTCGATTCAAATCATTGTTAGTGCCATTCTTTGTTTCTTTTCCATCAAGCCGATTGCTTTTTGTCGTTTCGTGCATTACTATAGTCAAAACATGAAAGCAATTCAATGTCAAAGTCCTAAATGCAGCTTTTCAATTGCTTTTGCATATTTTGGAGTTGCAGTACGTGTTCTTTTGTCAGCTTCTCATATTTGCTATTGATTCTAAGTCACTTATTTATTTCTGCACCAGGCAGCTCATGATGCTTTTGTTGAGACTAGTGGAGCCTTAAACACAATTTCTGCTTCTCTTGTGAAGATTGCAAATGACATACGACTTTTGGGAAGGTAATTACTTTCTGTAATTATATATATGTGTGTGTGTGTGTGTGTGTATGCACATATCCTGTGTTTTGTTTTGGGGCTACTGTCTTTTTGCAGGAATTCACAGTTTTTTGCTTTCCCCCTTCGCAGTGGTCCACGCTGCGGACTTGGTGAGCTTATCCTACCTGAAAATGAACCAGGAAGCAGCATTATGCCTGTATGTACCTTTCCTTGAATCTCTCTCTCTCTAGGAGCTTGGGAAGAAAGTCGTATGTTGAACTTAAGGCTCTATCTGAGTTAGTTCTGCAAAAAAGATCTGTATTATATCCTTTTAGTAAATTTCCACCTTTCTTGAGTGCTAAAATTCAGAGGTAGATGACATGTTCTCAAGGTCTCTCTGTATGAATTTTTGATCTTATATCTTTTGCATGCATTGTACCATTCATACTATGATTGGCAAATGGTGTTTTTGTTACAGGGGAAAGTTAATCCTACCCAGTGTGAGGCTCTTACCATGGTCTGTGCTCAGGTTGGCTCCCTTCTCTTATGATTAGCATATAATTAGTTGGACCAATCCTCCAAACAGTTACTTTATATGATCGTAACAAACATATTAAATTAGTTATTAAAGATGTTTATAAAGTACTATAATTTATAGATGCATCACGCATGCTTAGGTCTTATGCCTGAGTTTGTACCATACCCATAATTAGTGTAGTGCCATACCATGCTTTCTAAAATCTTGATTCATAACCCATGAGAGAGCACAGTATGCCAAGAATTGACCCAGAATTTGATTTAGGTTTGGCTGAAACTGTTCGTTTTCTTCCAAACCACTGAAATTTTCCAACGATGGACTGAAATTTATTAGTGTTAGCTGAAACTGGCCAAAACCCCTGACAGGAAACTTGGTTGTGGATCTTGTATGAAGTTTCAGCCTACGCAAAGATGCTTTGGCTGAAATGGAATAACTTAGGCCAAAATTGATCCGTTTCAGCTTTAGGTGAAAACTTCAAAGTTCAAACCTTGGTTATTGTTTGAATAAGTTCAGCTGCATATTGTCATGAGTCTTCCTTTTATTTGAGCGTAATTAAACTAATGCCTTTTTTTGGTGCAGGTGATGGGTAATCATGTTGCCATTACAGTGGGTGGATCAAATGGTCATTTTGAACTCAATGTTTACAAGCCCTTGATTGCTAGTGCTCTTCTTCGAGTATGTTCTTGTAATCATAATTTGAATTTGAATCATCAAAACTTCGATGAACATGATGAATCTGTTGCACTTTGGTCAATCTTGACTTTGATTATGTATACCAAAAGTTAAAAAGAAAAAGAAAATTTGACCGTCTTTTCCAAGATATATGTTTGAAGCAACAAGTGCTTTTATTTTTGTTGGCAGTCTCTGAGGTTACTGGGGGATGCATGCTCATCCTTTGAGAAGAACTGTGTCAGGGGAATCAAAGCAAACAGTGAAAGGATTTCCAAGTTGTTGCACGAGGTAAATTTTGTTACATCAAATCTTCATCTTAATGAATCTCTCCGTGGTTTTCGATATCTAACGGATAATTTCCTTCTTTGTTCATGGAAATCTCTAACAGTCCCTGATGCTTGTTACATCTTTGAACCCTGTAAGTTTGCTTTGTACAGCCACCATTTGTGGCTTTATTGCTAGACAGTTGTTTTCGATGGTCCTGTAACTTACATATGGTCTTTGATTTTTCATTTTAATGCAGAAAATTGGCTATGATAAGGCTGCTGCTGTTGCCAAGAAAGCTCACAAAGAAGGCAGTACACTGAAGGTGAGGATAGTATACTGTCATCTTATTACTTTTACACATTCAGTAATGCTACTCCTTTTGTTGCCAGAGTTCCAAAATTTACATGGGAACTACATAACTGCTTACTTAAGCAGTTCTGTTCGTTTCTAAATTGGTAATTATGTGTACAAACTTTCAATCAGTCCACAGGATAAACTTATGTCATCACATAGGTGGCGCTTGTTGCCTAGTTAGTTTTTAGTTAATTGCTTCTGTTTACCCATATTTCTAGTTGTAGAGGCATCCTATGGCGTATTCTCATGCATGGCAACTCTTCTCAAGCATGATAAGAGTACCTTGCTAATCCAACTACTAGACTGCGAGATATATCATGAGTCCATGGTGTTGAAGTTTAACAAAATATCCATAGACAGATGCTTGTTCATCAAGTATTATAGTAGTAGTTCCGGTGAAGAAGTTTTCTTTTTAAATATGAAATAAAGATCCATTGATTTCCAAAATTTAATGTTGACCTCATAGTTCATCAGTCCACACCATTTATAAGTATCTAATAGGGTGCTTAGAAAAACAATTAGTGCACTTATAGATACCGAGGGGGTATATGCTGTATGAAAATTTGTCTACTTGTTCTGCTGATCCATCCTGAACAGATGATTTTGCTTTCTCCCTATGTTGTTAATGGCAAGTAGTCGAGCCTATGTCATCCTTCTGGGTCAACATTTGGGTTTTACAAATTTCCTGTATAGCATTTGGGTTATGATGGCTGCAGTATAACAAGAGCTTGACTGCTAAAGTTATAGCTCTCGCCTCTCGTGAAACTCTTTCCAGATAAGCAAAGGATTTTGATTGGTTGCTTGTCTTTAGGTCTCATCTGCACTTTGATTTCTTATCCTATTCTAGATGTTTGTGGCTTTCATCACTTAAACTTTCTGTTGGTTAAGTGGGTGGAGGTGTAGATGAGGATTGAGAAGAGAACAAAGAAAACTACTTGGTGGTGGAGCTCTCAGTGGTTAAGATGCTTTTGAGGTCAGGAGGGTCGGGTCTGGTGTTGGAGAGAGGAGGAACGGGGGGGTTGACAGAGGTGGCTCTGGTAGAGGAGAGAAAGGAAGAGAGTGACCGAGGTGGTCATTGAACAGCCTTGGCTGATTCTGGTTGGAAGTTATCAATATCACACTATAGTAATCATGTAATGAAAAATGCTGCGGATGCTATCTAGATCATGGTTCAACGTAACGGTCTGAACTAGACAGTACAGGATATACCGTTCCGTACCGGTTCAACACAGGTATCCAGTATGGGAGGCGTACCAAGCAGCCTTGGTTAATTCTAGGTGGAAGTTATCAATTTTACACTATGGTAATCATATAATAAAGAATGCTGCAGATGTTATCTAGATCACGGTTTACTGTACCGGCCTGAACAAGATGGTACGAAGCGTACCATACTGTGCTAGTTCAGTACCAGTATGGGAGGCGTACCAACATTCGGTATGCCGAAAAGATTCCATACCATACCGTACTAATACATTGCTAGTGTGGCACCGGTACGGCATCCAATATCAAGAT
Source organism: Phoenix dactylifera (assembly GCF_009389715.1). NCBI lineage: Eukaryota > Viridiplantae > Streptophyta > Magnoliopsida > Arecales > Arecaceae > Phoenix > Phoenix dactylifera. The sequence continues at coordinate 338,839 of NW_024067803.1, forward strand.
GTCGAACTTTGATCTAGATTGTTGCTTATGTAATCGCCTGTTATTTTTCACTTATTTGCATTTTTATGTTCAGCATATTATTTTTATGTTCACTTATTATGTGAAAAACTTTTTCTTTCTTACAGGAATCTGCATTTAACCTGGGAGTCCTAACAGAACAAGAATTTGATGAACTTGTGGTACCAGAGAAAATGATTGGCCCTTCTGATTAACAATATATGGACATTTTTGCACTCTTTCCTTGCTTCTGCACTCGGTTGCAGCCAGATGTTGCAGCTTAATAAAGAAGAAATAACGTATTCCCCATCAATGTGTATAGCAATTTGAGTTCTTCATTTGACATTCTTTCGGCTCATATAAGCTATACACAATAGCTTCACCAATGCTTATGAGGGAACTCATTTACATTTGTATCGATAATCAAAGCTGTAAGAACTGATTTGGATGATTGTAATCAGCTGAGGAATGATAAGTTATCCGCGGAGGTGAAATTTGTTTTTTCGGGCTTTTTACCGAAGCAAAATGTAACTTAAATTTAACTTGCTTACTGGGTATCAGTTGGTGTTCAGTGAATCATATTGAATATCCTTAGCAGTATCCTTGAGTCACTGTTTCAACTCAACATGTAACTTTGCTCATTTGCTGGAATTGCTAACAAAAACAAAACAATTTTACAGCAGGAATAGTTATGATATATTATTGTTGAACTTACTTCCTTTCCATCATTGCATATTCTCGCATGTATCAAAAACAGATTTTTTTTGATGATCTCTAAAAGAAAACTTTATTATTTTTTTTAGATTTGTGAAAAAATTGGTGGATCCTCCTACTCTTCTGGATATTATTTTTCTGCCTGGTCAAAATTGGATGAGGGTGGGATTGATGAGACATTGTGCAATGGAATTGTATTGTGTTCATCTGTTGCTAGTATGGGGACAGCCACCAAGATGGAAATGTGCATTAAAATGTGGACATGGGCATAATCATCTAGTAAATATTATAATGGTTTTGAGAAAAAAGAAAATAATTTCCTGCTAATATGAAAAGCCTACTATGGCAATCAATTCGATGATCTAGTGTGATGATTTCTTAAAGCCTTGATTGGTCATCAGGTTGGCTGAGACTATGGCAAGAGGTTCAAGGAAAAGCCTACCACTTTAGTACTGCTTTATGTTTTTTAATGCTTAAAGCAAGATAAGTAGAATGGAGATGCACCTATGGCATAAGATAACAAATACTGCAATAAGCTTGAAAAGTGAATTTCAAAGTGGTTGCAGGTGTTGTTAGAATTTTTGATACGTCTGTTCTAATAGTAAAATTACGTGTCATATAGGAAGGATTGAATTATACTGCTCAGACATTGAAGACGACTTATATCTATTTGGATGGAGATTCTATGAAAATCATTAATTAGCTTTCAAAATCACTACATGATGAAATTAATTTTCATCATCTTCTACAAGATTGAAGGTAAATGATGTGTACATTATGTTTTATTGAGATTTCTCATGTTTACAAGAAAGCTAATTGTATAGCTGATGAGAAGGCATCTAATGTAGCTGATTATATTAGATTTATGTTATAGGATTCTACCATATATCTTCCTCATCCACTATTTAATATTTTGTGTTGATTCTCACGGATTTATTTACACTCATATGGTTTAATTTATCCATTTTACCCAAAAAAAAGATGAGAAAGCATAAAGGAGGAGAAACTTTGAACATTAACCATAAAAAGAGATTAAGAGAGCGTGTAAAGAGAATATCCACAAGAATATTTTATGATCCAACTCGTCATCTCCCCCCACTTGCAATAGTTTAATAGTATTAATTAATAGCCATCATCGGCCATCAAAACAAGCACATTCACTTGATTAGGTAATGAGGATTAAGCGTACTCTATCCCACTTCATGAAAAAATAAAACTAAAAAAACCTTCAGGAATACTAGCCTCCTTTTTTGTTAGATAAATGCACTCAATGCAACACATGAGGGTGTGCATCTATGGAAAAAATTGGCATGCAATAATCTAAATCACAATATCAAACGAATCAGCTAAGTCCCTCTAAGATAAATTAGCCACTTCATCTAAATCCAAATCCAAAAAAAAACCTTTGGTAAGGCCTACTAAGGATATGTTTGGATGATCTTGTACAATCTAATAAGATTTACAAGAATATAAACTAGGCCAAGCCCATATTTACATTATTTTTTTCCCAAAACACCTGCTCTAAATCATATAGAAAAAAATAATTGATCTCACCATTTTTTTTTCTGTCCTACATAAATAGACCGAAAGAGGTCTAGTTGACATGGACAAAACTAAACGTTGTATCCTATAATATTAGATATAATCTATGCATATAGTTTACAAGATATAGACTAGATAATTAGGTCTGATTTCTGTAATATTTTTAATTTAATACTGTAGAAATATTTAAATATGTTCTGAATGTGTGGTGCCACCCAAGACTAAAACCTCAAACCAAAGGCAAGAGGGAGAAAGGGAGTCCATTAAGGGGACCTCACTCACGTACGATATCAGATCCCGGTACCTTACAGCGCTACAAACTTCTCCACGCCGCGGTTCAGCGGGTCCCTCGTTCGAACATAACCATGTCGCTTGGAATAATGCTCGCTCGTGGTGCGTCATCTTGTCGGTGCGGTCCCACACGCATCCAGCCGCTAGAAGACAAAATTAATTTACCGGCAGCTTTTTTTGTTATTATTATAATATATATTTTTTAATAAACAAAATAAATTTGATCTTATTGAGTGAATGAGTGAAGCCCTACTTAGCACAAAAAAAAAAAAAAACAAAAACAAAACAAAACAAATTGCCTTTTTCGATGTCACGGGTTTTAAGTATGATAACAGTTTCACCGTAGATCTAATCCTTTCAAAACCCCGTAACCTAGCAATGACGAAAATCTCGTGCACTAGGACGCGATGTCCTGCGCACGGTGATCAAGCGCATGGCCGAGCAGCCGCATATGGGCATGAGTTACTAATCTCAAAGCAAAATCAACCATCTAAAGACTGTCTCTTAATTCTCTTAATTGATTAAAAAATGTAAAATAGTAGATTAAAAATTAGGAGCTTTCTTTGGCTATCGCCACCAGCCACGTGCGAGACTAATGAGAGATGATCTGTAGTCTTGCATGCTTGTATGATCTATCATGCAAGTATGTGGCACCCATCCAACTTAGCATGGTCTCAAGAGAAAGAAGGTGAAAAAAGAAAAAAAAAACAGGCTGGATCTGTACGTTTCTATCTCTTCTTCTAAAAAGTCCTACGAGATACATTAAAAGAAATCTTGGCTGCTCTTGTCCTTTTAGCATCCTCATGCAATTCTTCCCCGCAGCGTCAATTCAATTGTTAGAACTTGGATTTAACCTGTTTTAGTTTGATGTAAAGTCATTCGCAAAATGTATGGACTCTAATCTGAACTTCTGAGTGCTCTCGTCTCACTATTATGTATATAATTAAAAAAAAAGGTGCTTCCTGAATTCTTAAGGCAGAGTTATTTGTTTTTATTGGAGTTATGGTGACGAAGCGGCCGCCGCTGAAGAAAAACAGCGAAGAAGTTCGTAAAAAAAATAAAAAAAAGACTTAAACTTAAGGCTCACTGACGGCGGCGTCCGAGGAGAAGTGGTGTAGAAGTGGCCACCGGCGACGATGGGCAGAGAAGAAGACCATACTATTTTCCTGTTTCACATTTTAGTTCTAAATCCATCTATTAATATCATGCAACGGAGTTAAAAAAAGTGTTTATATTTCTTATTAGCAACTCAAGTCCACGCGTCGGTGGCCGCGCACTTAGAACAGCGGTTGGCAGCCCTCTATTTATTTTATCACATGAATTATTTTTTTTGGTAATTTATAGTGTTTTTTTCAGAGGAAGGTTTTCACAGGGAAGGATACCCACCCCCTCCCCTACTCTTCATTAAGCAAGCAATTTATAGTGCTAGTTGACATTTGCAATTTAGTTCATGATACCAAAACTAGAGTGCAAATATTACTAAAATTTTAGAAAGGGGTTTGAGATGCATCAATGATTTTAAGTTACAAATGATCCAAAAATTATTCTTGGGAAGCTTGAGAACACATCATCGAAAATTCATTAAGGTTTGGACTTAGCTAGCAAGCAATTTATTATTATGGCTGTCTTAGCTTGGTGGCAACCATTTCTACTACTAATCTATATAGGCTAGTAAAATAGTTTATAAAAATTTAATTAAATATTTTTAATAGATATAAAATTTTATACAATAAGATGATGCAATATAGGATCTTTATATTCATGTAAAAATTTTAATTCAGTATTTAGCTATAAATCAAACTTAGCTTGGGCTCAAGCTGAAATCTTACAATCAGGTACAAAATAAGTAGTGCTCGAGCAATTTAAAATTATTCTTGGTTTAGCTTGTTGGGATCCTTATCTATTATCAATCTAGTAAAACAATCTACAAGAATTTAGGTAAATATTTTAAATGATAAGGAAGTTTTATAGTAATAACACAAAAGATAGGGTCTTTATAGCCAGCAAAAAGCGGGACCATTAATTTTAAAGGACAGATTAGTAATTCTGCAAGAACTTCTTTTGACGCTATTACGAGAGAAGGGCTGCTGCATTAGAGCGCCCTTGTATTAGGTCCCAATGCCCACGGCTTCGACAACTTCGTCCTTTCTCCCACTCCCAAATTCGGGATCCCAACTCGAGGAAATGGGAATTTTTCTATCGATTTGATATCCGATCGGGTTCTCGGAAGGAATTCGTGGTGGAAATTCCGATGGCGACGGCGACGATGGCGACGGCGGCCGGGATGGCGATGCTGCTCTACTTTTTTCTCAACAGGCGTCTGGCGGCGAAGGAGACGGAGGAGGACCGCGGGGATGTGTCGAGGCTGGGGAGGGCGGGGAGGAGGAGGGTCTCCCGGCGGCTGGGGCCCGCCCAGCCGCCGGCGACGTGGCGGGAGGCGGTGGCGACGCTGGCGGAGACGCTCCGGTTCACGTACTCGGAGACGCTCGGGAAGTGGCCGATCGGAGACTTGGCCTTCGGGATCAAGTATCTCATGAGGCGGCAGGCGAGTAGGCTTTTGGATCGGCCTGTTTGGACTCTTGCATCAGTCTATAATCTCCTTTTTTATCAATTTTTTGAGTTCTATGGAGCTGATTCTTTTGTGTGGAGTTCCATTACGAATAATTTTAAGTTTTTAACAGAATTAGATGTCGAAAGGAACAATTTTGAATATTATTTGGAACTATTATGAAAAAATGAATTTTTTATGTCAGTACGAAAATTTCTTAATTTTATGAACTTTAGAAAGATTGTTCATATTTCGGCGGTAGATTGTTATGGTTCTTAATGTGAGTTGTACTAAAGAGGAGGAGGAGATGCTAAATTGGTTTATGTAATGTGATAGTTTGAGAGCCGAAATGTGTAATGGATAATATTGTTTTTTTTCTTTAATGGGATGCTGACTTGAATGATATAATTGGTGATGTATTCAAGTTTTACTTGCTCTTTGTTGCTTTTGAGTTGTTATGAGATAATTCACCTTATTTTCTTTTGTGTAAATTCATGAATGTTGTTAATACATGCGGGGATATATTCTTAAGTTGAAGAGTGGCGTAGTTTCTTATGTTATCAATGTTTCTTTCTTAAAAAGAAAAGTTAGTTGATATTTGAATAAAAAATAGGAAACTAAGAAATTATTTTATTATTGGCAAGTCCCCTCTTGGTAGCATTTTGTCTCAAGAATCTATTTGCTGCATGGCATGCAAACAGTTAATTGCTCAATTGGCCTTTAAGTAACTTCATGGATCTTGAACATCATTCTATTTTGCTAGACTCTTGACCTTTTTATAACATAACACGTATTGCTGAAGTAGATGTTGCTGCAATTGAATGATGTTACTTGTGTAAAATTTCATCATATGGTAACCTAATACATGCATTTTCAGGGCAATCTGCATGTTGCAAGTACATATGCTGGTGGTAATTGCGTACAACTCAAAGGCCCTGAAATTATGGCTGAGCTGATTCATCTCCTAAGGTTATTGAACCTGTGCATACTTTTCTCGAAGAAATCATTCCCAGTCTTTTTGGAGTCTGCAAGCTATGCCCTAGAAGATGTTCTTCTTCAAGAGCCTAAAGCGGGGGTGCGTAAGTATTAAATAGCTTTGCCAGATATCTTCTTTTTGTGGAAAAATGATTGCTTAGATGTCCCGGGATGTTAATTTATTTCAAAGTTCTAGCTATCCTCATCAGAGTGATGGTCGTTTCTCCTATTTCCATTATATGCAGCTTTTGAAGCCTGCCTTCACAATTCTATGTGATAAAAATTCCAAATGTTTTCTTCTTTTAATTCGGGGGACTCATAGCATCAAAGATACGCTGACCGCTGCAACTGGTGCTGTGGTCCCTTTTCACCACTCAGTTTTAGATGAGGGTGGTGTTAGCAAACTAGTCTTAGGTTATGCACACTGTGGAATGGTTGCTGCAGCCCGCTGGATTGCAAAATGTACTACTGCACGCCTCCTTAAAGCGGTTAGCGAGAATCCAGATTACAAAGTCAAGGTATAACTATTTTAATTTCCTCATGACTCCAAATTCTAGATTTTGCTTTTTTAATTTGTAACTTCATCATAGGTGGGAATATTCCTGAATCCTATTCCTTTGTGAGAAACAATATATTCATTTAGTAATTTTTTTTATAGCATTTTAAATGAATGTTATAGGTTGACAAAATTTACTGTATTTATGTTGGGGTTGTTCGTTGCATAATGTAATGATTTGTACAATAGGTTGAGTTGAACATAAAATAAGAAGGATATCCATAGAATAGATAATATGAGGGAGATAAGACCTATTTGATTAGATTCATTAAAAGTGATAACTACAGAGCTGTGAAGATGTAGGATAATGACACCTTTTTCCTTTATTTCCTTGTTTATGTTTTTATTTTGGGGGGTGGGGATGGGTGGTGGTTTGTGGGCTTGTAGGATCCATATCAATGATTAGATTCAGAATCACTATGTGGCTTATTGACTTTTCAGAGAGGTACAATACAGAAGGCAAACATATCTGGCTATTGTTGCAATTTGCAAATCTCCACTTAGGGTATTAAATATAGTTCTTTCATCCTCATACTGATAGAAAACGAATGGGAGTAAGAGCTCTAAGGACCACTTTTTGTTGAATAGAAGGGAAGGAAACCCACTCAGAAGTTGGGAATGAAAAAGAAGTGCACAAACAGAAATACAAAAGAGAGAAGGTAGAGGGGAAAAAGTACTAGGTTACGTTAGGGAAGGAAAACAGAAAAGAGGTGGTGAGAGGGGGAGGGATGACAATTACTTTAACCAAGATTTTTCATGAAGTATGTAATAAACTGCAATGGAATGGAGTTGAGGTTACCTTGACAATATAATTTGTGGAAACTACAAGCCGTGAAAAGTTCAGCTATATGACCATTTTTAGCTATACATTGATGCATATATTATGTAATGATTTTTTAAACTGAACTTTTAATCAGAATGAAAAAGAATGTTTTCCATTTTGTAAATAGTTTGATGATAATAAAAGCACATCACAAATTTGGAAAATGAAAAGAATGGCCAAGTTCTCAAATAGTTTCAGGTGTAATAAGTACAGGCAGCTCGAGTTATTGTTATCTCATTTATTTGGGTTCTCTTATATGCTACACAAATTCTTCACCATAGCATCCATGTATCTTTTCGATTGCATTTTCCTCTCTATTTTTGGGACCCTTGCACTAGTTGATGTAATTTTCATTACCATGCCCATAGCTCAGTGTCCTTCATGATGTCATCTCTTATTGGGGTTATATCTGAGGCTCCAAGATAGCATTTATTTCAGCTCTGGCCTCTCCAAGATAGCATTTATTTCAGCTCTGGCCTTCCTAGGTGTGACAAACATCCACTTAGCATACTCAATTTAGTCATTCTTTTGATACGCCCTTGTAGCTTCTTACTGCTGAAGACTGATCCATGCAAAGTAGCTATTCTAATTACCATTTTTAAAATGCCTAATTATTTCTGTATGCAAAATGTTGCTATGTAATTCAACCACAATTTTCTTCATGCATCCGATTATGCGCTATAGAGCCAGGGCAAGCTACTGAGGACTATCACTTTGGAGTACCACCTAGTTAGCACTATTATCTGAATCAAGATACTAATATAAATGAGGAAGAACCTTTTGCATAGTCAATGAGTTGAAATTTGAGGATGGCATGAAGTTTCTTCAGTTCCTGTATTCTTATTACTAAAAGATGCTTTTGTGTAAAGGTTTCTTTTCTGTACACATAGCTCTTTATAAATTTTATGCTTTTATTTACAGAATATCAAGTGATCTTACTCTTTGTTTTAATTGCCAGATTGTGGGGCATTCATTGGGTGGTGGCACTGCTGCACTTTTAACATATATTCTTCGGGAACACAAAGAATTTTCTACATGTACTTGTGTTGCATTTGCTCCAGGCATGTATCCTCGGAGTGCTGTTGTTGCATCTTGATCCATTACATATGTATATAGATATATCTGTTTTTTACATAAATGCATGTAAATATGCATTTATTCTTCTTCAAAATTTTGTATAATCATTCATTCAGTTAGAAACTTTGAGAAGCTATTCTACTGAGTACTGTATCACCCTAATCATCTTAGCTTTGAAAAACCTTGTAATGAGAACCTTTTAAAAGCTGGAACATGGCAAAAGAACCGGAAAGCTTTCTATTGGTTTAGCTAAGTTTAGATAAGTTCTTTAAAGAATTATTGACATAACCTTTTTACATTTTTTTTCCTTTCCCCTTTTCTCTTATGCTTTATGGACTCATTTTCCCAATAACTGGAAGCAGTAGTTTTTCCCCTTGTGCACCTGTTTATGATTTATAATGTTATTATGGTGAATTAATCTCCTAAGTCTGGAAAACATGTCTATCAATGCTTCTACTTATAGGATGCATCTGCGAAAATTTTCATTTAGCTTCTGCTGAGGTTTTCTTCTCAATGCCTGATTTTGTGGTCATTCGCTCTTTTTATCATAAAAATTCAAATGAGTTAGTTTTTGGGTTTGCAAAACATATAATTCTATGCATGGTCAAGATTAATTTAGTATTATTTGGTTTTTGTCAGCTGCATGCATGACTTGGGACTTAGCAGAATCAGGCAAGCACTTCATTACTACTGTCATTAATGGCTCTGACCTGGTTCCCACATTTTCAACTGCTTCTGTAGATGATCTTCGCTCTGAGGTACCTCCATGTCTTCCGCTTTGTCCTGACTTATTATCTGTTGATTTCTACATATTGCATGCCATATGTGCATTAATAGTTTATACTTTATAGTCTGATTCATTTGTTTTATGTTAAGTTGACTTTAAGTTTAATGAGAATTACTGTATATATTTCGAACTTGATCCATGGCTTTTTAACCTCATTGTGTTGGCTTTGATGATAAGATGATAATTGTATGTCGCTTATGACCATTTAATCCCCGAATGACACCCACACATTTATCGCTGGTTTTTCATGTTGTTTTTAGTTTTAAGAAATCTGGAGTAGAACTCATCTTGCTTGAAGAGGTTTCTTTTTACATGTTATGATTTGAATTTGACAGATAATTTAAAAATTCTGCTGCAATTATAGGTTGATGGGCTTTGTGTTAGTGAAAGCTGCCCTTATATGTTGGTAGCATTAAAATCCAAGATAATTTGTCTTAACTATGTTACGAAAGCTAGGAGATGAAAATTATGAGCAGTTAGGGTAAGATTCCAGCCTGAAATACAGATAAGGACTTAGCCTGGAGCCCTGGACCATCAGATTCTTCTACCCAAGCTGAAGCTCGAGAAGAAACTAGGCCGAAGTTAAAGTTGTATATCTTTTAATACAAAAGCATCCACCCATTAATACATATAGAAACATTCACCTAAATTGCAGTTGTGTTCATGCATGGTTGTTTCTGTTCATGCATGAGTTTCTATATTCCAAAGTATGTTGGATTTGAGTCTATCCTCAGGTGGCTATTTTGTACTATTTTGTAAGCAAACTATGATGGCTTTGGGTTGGATGAAGCTCAGCAACTTTCCTGGTTTTTGAATTTGCATCATGTAAAATGTATGAAGCGTGGTGAGATCTGCTTTTAGTTCTGATCAATATTTAAATTGTATTTTTGTTTAGATCTGGAATATTTGATATAGGATTAAACATGATGATGCACAGAAATGGCACCGAGATAATTGATGCATTAACCTTGAGAGGATTCTGATTTTGTGCTCCAAGTATGTCAGTGATGTAGTTAAAAGAAAATTTTGTATGAAGTTCATCCATACTATGTCTTTTTGCTGCTATTAATATTTTTTGCATAACAGAATCTTTATACTGTATCCAATTTCATCAGGCATTCTTAGACATTGACTCTTACATGATGATTTCAGGACTCTCTTTCTCACCTTATAATTCAGCATCCATTTTTTGTTTATTTTATTCAGGTGACAGCATCATCGTGGTTAAATGATCTGAGGGATCAAGTGCAGCACACGAGATTTTTGAATGTTGTTTACCGTTCTGCATCTGCTATAGGATCTCATCTACCATCTATATCTGGTGCAAGAGCTAGGGTTGCAGGTGCTGGTGCATTTCTACGTCCCGTCTCCAGCAAAACTCAGGTAAAAGGATTTTTCTTACTATTACTGAAATCATAGACTAAGTCAAATAATTATGCCAATTAAGCAGATAATTGACATTGCAACTTAGGTCCTTGCAAAAGTTGGTTCTCTGCTAGGTTAGTGCTAGCTGCTTTATGTAGTTGATTCAGATTAAAGGATATTTATGCTTGGAAAGGAATTTTTCAAAGCAATTTAGTTACTATCTGTTAAATGATCATTCATGTTTTAAGGAAAAATATGTTTGTGGGAATTTATTGTGTGGGATTGCATCAAGTCTGATCTTAATTGATGGTTATGGTTACTAAATATGGTTATTCTTTTGTTGTTTAACTATGATACTCTTTTTTTATTATTTATTTCATGCCTCATTTTTGGAATATAGGAATCAATGCATTCGATCCACTTCAGATACCATGTCTTCTCAAAAATTTCTGATGTTGATAATCATATTAACTTTGTCTGGATGTAGTGTTAATAATTCTTCTCCTCTGGTTGTATTTATCATCAATTTATATACTTTCTGGCTTGAACTTTCTGGGATAGCACCATGAAAGAATTTTCTGTTATTCTCCATTTGTATTTGCATTTGTTAAGAACTGTCATCGTCTTACTCTTTTGCAGTTAAACTTTTGAATGGTTTTGCACCAATTCCACTCAACTTATTGAAGTCTTACAGTTTCTTTTAGAGAATAAGCTTGCTCGGCACTAGATAATATTTGAACCTTTAATTGGATCTTCTGTTATTTGAAGTTAGTGTTCTGCTTTTCCCTCCCCATGAACTCACAGGTGGTGATGAAACAAGCACAGAATGTTGCACAGGCTGTTGCTAGGAGCCGGTCCTCACTCTCTTCCTGGTCGTGCATGGGTGCACGTCGTCGTGCTGTTGGTACTTTTGCAAGCCCTAAACCGGAAACTTCACTGGAACCTCATGCTACATCTCGAAGGAACTCAGAGTCTCTTTTTATTGATCATGGCAACAGCGAAACATTGGTGGATGAACTGCACTTCAGCGGTTCCAGGGGTTCCGACCTTGAGGAAATAGAGGAAGAGGAGCTCATTCAGGCAGATCAAACGGCCAATGTTTCTGCTGCAGAGGGAATGGCTGAAGGTGAGTTGTGGTTTGACCTGGAAAAGGAACTTGACAGGCAGGATGAAGCTGCTAATGCTCAAGCTCAGGAAGAAGAAGCTGCTGCTGTGAAAGAAATAACTGAAGAGGAACATGCAATGCTAAAAACAGTAGATGGCAAGCAACCCATGTCATCGGATGCCTTGGAGAGACACCAGTTCTATCCGCCAGGCAGGATCATGCACATGGTCGCACTGCCAGCTACGGATGCTGAACCAGTTGCTGTCATCCCTGATGAATGCAATGTTGGTATCTATGAAACCCCAAGAGAATTATACAGTAAGATCCGGCTTTCCAGAACTATGATAAATGATCATTTCATGCCTATGTACAAGAAGACAATGGAACTATTGATCGACAAGCTTGCTAAGAAGGAGGAGGATGATCGTACGGATCCCCAACTGTAAAAAATAACAAACCAATGTTTTGTTGTTATAAGCTAGCAATGGAAGCAGTTATCATCTATATCAGCCTGCTGCCGGTGCCGAGGTCAGAGCTGTTTGGGAGCGTGCTTTCTATGCGAGACGGAGGTTGGAGGTGGATCGCATCATTCTTGAGGGAGATTCCGCTATGGTGATCGAGGAGATCCAGGGTACCGGAAGTGCTCTTAGGGGGATGCGGTTGCTCTATTATATTTGCCGACTCTTAGGCGAAGCCGGCGCTTTTCGGGCTACCTATGTCTTCAAGGAGGCCAATAGTGCTGTGAACTGTGTGGCATTCTATGCGGTTTATCACTCTGACGAGTTTATTTGGGAGACCCATGCTTCTGTTCTGTCTCTCCTGCATTTTTTTTACTGTCTGATGCTTTAGGCTGTACTCATATCCATTGTGTATGAGCTGTCGATATACAAAAAAAAAAATAGAAGCAGTTATCATTTATATCTCTGTTGAGTTTGGATCCTATTCGGTTGGGACGTGTGCTGGAGAGGTCTAGTCTTCCCATCATGGCTATATGTTACTGGCGCTACAGCCATGCTTATCATATATGTAGATGGGATCGACTGAATCCTTCCGGGGTATCTAATTGACCAAGACATCTACAGTGGGTGGTCTAACTAAGATTGTCATTTGTGCATTGATGAACCTGCAAAATCATTCTTCAAATCCCTTTATCTTTTCCTTCTTAACCATGTACTTGCACGTGTCCAATTCGATTCTAATTACAATCGTATGGGATCAATTGGAACCCTAAGGATCATGAACGATACCTGACATGGCACCGAATTCGGTACCGCTCTGGAATTTAAAACCCACACAATTATCGTTAGTACTGATCTAATATTCCCAAACTGCTGACTAGGTGAAAACCTTAGCCAGTAAATTACAATGTTTATTTTATTGTCCTGGTGACGGTAGGCCCCCTCCACGGAGGAGTCCTTCCAAAAATTGGCGGGCGAAGCACCACCTAAAGTAGGGGTGGGCGTCGCTCGCCCTTAGTGAGTGTGTTCGCTTTCGTTGGGTGTCGGCACGACCCGCCGTCTCTATACGATCATTGACGTGTCGCCTTCAACCCCCGACAGGACGGGTTAGCTTAAAAGGGCTCCCTGCCATTCCTACTTATAGCCGTTCCTCCAGCTTCTCTAAACGTTTCGTAGCCGATGTGGGACTAATCCAACGCCACATCTTTCCTTCGTGCTTTTTTTTTCCCTCTTCTTTCGCCGCCCCTCTTCCAAAACCTAGGGTTTAGGGGTTTTGGAACCTGCCGTCCTCACGATCGGAATTCGAGCAAAAGCCCGCGTAAAGAGGAAGAGAAATCATCGTATAAGTTGTTCTTGCTGTCCGTTCTCTCTTTTACTGGCAAAATAAGCCCTATTTTTACTCTGCAAATTATTTGATTCAGGTCATCTTGTTTACGTGAAGTAGATTCTAGGTTTTGTTTTGTCCTTTTTCTTTTTTTTTCGATTAAGGATCGCTGGAAAGTGGGCTTTTCGTGCAGATTTTGGAATGACGTGGGAGAGAATGAGGTCGAATTCTAATGATCATGATCAGTCTTCGGGTGAGACCGTTCAGTTGCTCGGGACGGAAGTAACTCAAGATGGTTTGAAGTAAGTTTTGTTCTTGAGGACTTTGGTTTGAGAATTATATTGGTACCGAGTGGTTCTTCGAATAATGAATTTCAGAAGCTTTTGCAGATTGTTAAGGTTTTCATTGATGCGACTTGTGTGTTTTGTTTTGCTATTGTAGTTCCAGTGCAGATGGAAGCAATGCGATTCTTTTGCCTGAAAAGAAAAAGAGCAACTCGAAAGACAAAGGCAAGGTACGGAACATGCTAATCGAGTGTTTAAGAAGAATTATACGTATTTTTGTGGAAAATTTTCTAATTGGGTGGTGGTAGGATTGCCTCTAAAAGCTCTTGCATCTCTTGTTAAGGCTTCTAAGAAGAATAAGAACAAGGAAGTTCCAGTTTTGAGCAAAAGCAAACAGAGGAAATTAAAAAAGTTGGAGGTAACTTTTTGGTGTGTTATGAATTTGTTCCTCTCTTTTTTCTGAATACCTATTCTTGTTGGTTTATTTTGTTTTTTGATTCTTTTTCTATATGTCCAGGAGGAGAAGCAAAAGAAGCTGCTGCAAGCTAGAAGTATTAAGATTCTAGAGTATGCTAATTTCCTTATAGTGAAACTGTTGATGAAGCTTTAAAATGAATGACAAGTTTTCATCTTTTCTTTTTTAAAAAAAAAAAATTTTGGTGGTGTTTTTATTACATTTGCTGTGATAACTTGTTTCTGATACCTCTCAATGATTCTCTGCTCTGCTGCAGGAAATGCAAGATATGGGATGGTGCGTATTCTCTTCTACATTCTTCAGGCACTATTGGTCAAGTATGTAATATTCAATTAATAATACTTAAATTGGTTTTGACTTGGGAAATAATTTTACGCAATTAGGTTATGACTTGGCTTTAAAACTTAGTTTGTTGCATTGATTAATTGTGATGTAGGCTGAGACTATGAAGGAAAAACGCAGACGAGCTGTCCAACTTTCTAAGGCTGGCATAGATGTGCCTGAGGACATTTCACCATTTAAGAAGAACGGTCAGAATGTTTTTGATGAGAATGAAGTCACTGGGAAGCTCAATCACCAAAAAAGCGATCCAGAAAATGTTTGTTGTGATAATAGTGTTCTGCCTGCAGAATGTAAGGAAAGATATGATGGCAAACATAGCAAGTCTGTTGAAATCCATCCAACAGCAACGAACAAGAGTCAGGCGGTTGTGGATATTGGAACAGATGTGGTGCCACCGACCATGGTAGTTCCAGATAAGGAGATCAGTACATGCAGTCTAGAAGAGCAGAAACATTCAGCATTCATTTCGAGTAGTTGTGATAGAGGACACGAGACTGATTCAAAGGTATGTTTCAAGACTTATTAAACAACTAATGGTATCTTATTATTCTCATACCTTTCATAAAGTTAAATCTACCATCCTTTTAATGTGTTTTATTTTTATTTTATTTTGTAACATTATCAGTGTATGCCATTTATAGTATTTCTTGTGCCTTTTGAAGGAGCTATGTTTTATTACTTCTCCCAACTCTGTGTTTGTCAATGTCTTTCTTTCACTCCAAAGTGTTTGTCTAAGTCAATTTGTTGTTTTCAATCTTCATCTTTGAATGACAACTCTTTTTTCTTGCCAATGAAGGATCTTTGACTGCTCATTGCATCAAAATCTGAATACGCCAGATCACCATGGCAGATTCATTTACGACATTTGCCTTATACTCATCCCCTTTTCCTAGCCTGATACTCTTCATATAACAAAGTCTTTCTTAAAGTCCCATAATATTTCCTTGGAGATTTAATGCTATTGAATGCTTGTCTAGAACTCCGGGTGCACATTTCTACTTCATAGATCAACTTTTATTTATTATACATTATATTATTTATTTATATATTCAAAAGCAATCTTTTCCCTTGAATAAGATATCTTATAACTTCTTAATCATCTCCATAGAACATTGACATCCAACCCTTCTCTAGCCTCATCAAACGACAATAAATTATTCACTTGTTATGCACAGGATAAACTTTCTTCAATATAAATCAAAGTTTGCCAAATTGGTACTAGGGCTCATGCCGGTCGGTGACCTATTCGGCAAGGTACAGGTTTGTATTGTGCTATTCTAGGGTGTACCAGAATAGGGAGAGGGATAAGGATAGGGAGAAGGGGACACAGAGAGGGGGAGAGGGAGGAAGAGTGAGTGGTGAGGGAGGGAGGAAGAGAGAAGGGCGGTCCACCATTTGGAGAGGGGGGAGAGGGAGCACCTCCACCCAAAGCCCTTCAACTGCTAGGTCCGCGATGCAGTCGAGAGAGAGAGAGAGAGAGAGAGAGAGAGAGAGAGAGAGAGAGCCGGGGGGGGGGGGAACCTTCTCGGCGGTGGCCGGCGTCAAAAGAAAGAGAGAGAGAAGCGGAGCTAGGGCATGAAGATGGTCCTTCGCCTCGAGAGAGGCCCGGGGGGGGGGGGACCTTCTCGGCGGTGGCCGGCGTCAAAAGAAAGAGAGAGAGAGAGAGAAGCGGAGCTAGGGCATGAAAATGGTCCTTCGCTTCGAGAGAGGCCCCCGGGGGGGGGGGGAGTTTTATAGCCGAACTAACCCACACGATTAAACCATCCTGGGTCGGCATTAGTTCGGTTCGGTATGGGCGGAACTGCCCGATTTGGGTCGGTTCGACAATCATTGATATAAATGCTTAAAGCATGCATAAAAGTTGTAATAGGTAATACTTTGAAGTTGATCTAGGTAAGACTTTGAAGTTGATCCTTGATGGAGGCTTGTTGGGTTTGAAAAAAAAAGATCGCAAACTTTATTGTTCTTGCATATACGTTGTAAGGATTTTTACCAAATTTTCTTGATTCTTCAAGCAATCCATTGATGTGTGATACCAACTTGATATGAATTCTGACCAAGACCAAACACTTTTTTAGCACCATTTATGCTTTGTTAAAGTAATTTCAGATGAATTTTTCTCTGGGTACCGTTGTGAGTGTTATCATTAATGACACATCAATCTAATTCTGAAGCTAGACTACATGCAAAAGGATATTGCTTCTGCAGATAATCTCTGTATTGATTTTTAGCTGATGAGGTTGCTTCTTTCTGCCCTTCCAGGGAAAAGAGGCAGATGATTCAAAAGTAACTTATCAAAACATGAAGGTTCCCCCAGACTTCATGGACCAAGAGCATGTGAATGCTCCTATTGTAGTGCATGTATCCAGGCCTTTGGAGGTTGAGGAGAAGAGGAAAGATCTTCCCATAATTATGATGGAACAGGAGATAATGGAAGCTATCAATGAGAATTCTATTGTAATATTATGTGGAGAAACAGGATGCGGTAAAACTACCCAGGTTCCACAGGTATGCTCCTACTAGATACCTCTTACACTTAAATTGCGGCAATATCACTTCACTAATTTCTGTGGCAATATCATTTCACTAAATTCTGTTTTTATTTATTGATCTCTGTTTTAATGGCATGCTGCAGTTCTTATATGAAGCT
Source organism: Phoenix dactylifera (assembly GCF_009389715.1). Classification (NCBI taxonomy): domain Eukaryota; kingdom Viridiplantae; phylum Streptophyta; class Magnoliopsida; order Arecales; family Arecaceae; genus Phoenix; species Phoenix dactylifera. Next base: position 356,152 of record NW_024067803.1, read on the forward strand.
GGCTTTGGGTCAAGTGATCATAGTGACAGAAAAGGAATCATTGGTGTTACCCAACCACGGCGTGTAGCTGTTCTGGCCACTGCCAAGAGAGTGTCCTTTGAATTAGGACTCCATCTTGGAAAAGAGGTTGGTTTTCAAGTTAGGCATGACAAAATGATAGGAGATAGCTGCTCCATCAAGTTTATGACTGATGGCATTTTGCTTCGAGAAGTCCAGGTTGCGTACTGAAACTCCAACTTATGCATACTTAATTTTCTATGAAATTAAGTTGTTCGTCACCAGTGTAATCCTTGACTGATGTTATAGTGTCTCCAACTGTAATACCAAAATGTAAATCTTTAGGATGAGATTAAGAATGTGATCAGCTGTTCTGCAGCAATCAGATTTTTTTATTGCTGTGTAAAGGGAAGAAAACATTGGAGAAAAGGAAAAACAATTATTTATTATGTAGTATGCAATAGAAGTTAAAAAGAGAGAGAGAGACGGAGGGAAGAAAAGTGGGAGAGAGAAATGAGAGTAATGAGAGAGGGAGACCATGATGTTTGCATACAACCAAGCATTCTCATTATCTTTATGAATATTAGGGCAACCAATTCAAGGTCTATTGGTCAAACAAAATGTCCCTAGAGTAGGTACTACTAATAGTTTTGTTATATTGAAGGGGAGCATGTTTTAAAGGTGAAAAACATTATTATTAGTCTGATTACATATGCAGCCAGAAATATGCTTCAGTAAACACAAATTACATCTGTTCCATGGATTAGGAGCCACTTGTACCAATCTTTACTGGCTGTAAGTGCCATTACTGACAGGGAACCAGTGCTCTGCACCTGCTGTTACTGCATAGTATACCAAGCTGAGCTTAACAGTGTGAAAACAGTCTTTTTTTTTTTTAATGTGTCTGTATGTGAATCAGTTTGACACTTGTGTGTAGGCATGGAATGTGTGAAGACAACCCCTTTCTTTTGTAAATCAGCATGACAGTTGTCTCCTAGCATGTTATGTGCCATTGCACATACTATGTCGGCCAGTGGTCGGCACTGTATGGGCACCAATTTGAAAAATCCTTGATCCATTCAAAAATCACGTCAATAGGTATAACTTGTTAGCGGTAGTTATTTTGAATTTTTGATATTCCATTGTCTATTAATCTCCTAACTTGAAATGCCACTTTGGAAAGATGATGTCTACTTCATATCTTCGTGGATTCATAATGTTGCAGTATAAGGTGCAGCCAATAAGTATTATAACCAACTAGACCATGCCAAGCATCCCAGAAGTCAGTGGATTTGCGGGCAAAGACTTCAACAACCACGAATTTGTTGGCTGCTGCGAAGCTTAGTATGGTCCAGCTGATCATAGTACCTGCTAGTTGCATCTTGTGCTGCATCACATTATTTCCACTCGCTTTAGCATATATTTCTCTAGATTTTTAATGCTAGACATATGTGTTTATTAAAACTGTACAGGTGCCATAATATATAACTTCTTGCAATCAATAATAACATTGCTATATATTGTTGAACATCTTATTCATTGTTATCGTTTATACAAGCCTGTCTTCCATCCATTCCTAGGTGGGAGCACCAAAAATTTGGGGTTGATTTGAACCTATTTTTAAGATTGGCTTGAGCTCATAGCTGCTAGAGTTGGCTTGTGTTTTTAGGATTTTTCTGGGCATTGATAATTTAATCTGAGATACTTTCCTCTTTGTAGCTGAAATTTATTTATCCCATTTGTATGTTTAGTCAGACCATGTCTTAACCTTGGTCAACTTGGCTTAATTGAATAGAGGGACGGCTTGACCTCAGAGCAATAAAAATCAACTCAAAAGCCCATGGCCTTCTTATTATACAAATGGCAAAAAAGTATCAGGAATATACTTGTAATGGAAACGTATATACGAGATATTATTTCTGCTCTCTCTCTATATATATGCATAACTACTTGCATATAAATGTGTCTTTATGTAGTTATGCTAGAGTTGTAGTAGGTTGTCTAGAATCCTGTTAGTGCAAAATAAATGATGGGCCATTGAAATTCAGACATCATGTTGTTCAGCATGATCTATAATATTTAGAAATGCCTTGAATGAAAATCAAATGTATCGGAGGTTTCCTACCTAGGGATCATCTGGTCATAAAAATGAAAGCTACCTATTGATCTTGGAAAAAAGAAGGAAAAGAAGAGCTTGGTGGTCATAAACAAATTAAAGATTTGAAGTATTTAACATGATCAACATATCTTAGGACAAATTTGAACCAGAATGAAGTGTATTTAAACCAAGGATGAAGTATCACATGTTGGAGTGCTGGCCTGGCACTAGCATGGTGCATACTATGTCGTGCGATGCTAGTGCTTGGCATGCATTGGTGTTGTAGCATGCCAGGTACAAGCTTGTAGTTGATACTGTGCCAATGGCACATGCCAGGGAGGCATTGTGACAGTATATATGTCTTGTCATGCTATGCCAGGCCAATCACACTTAATCCATGACTGAAACATATACATGAGTTAATCTAGTATCCTTTTGTCCAATTGCCACAGTCCTACCAATATTCAATCAATAGAGGGCCTTTAAAGGTGCTGGTAATGATTTATAATACTAAAATTATACTATTTAAAATATTTATATAAATACAGTTGTGTTTTGGAGGTCTTTCCTATGCATGAAGTTAGCACAAAATGGACGATATCAATGTTGTAAGGTAATTCTAAAAAGAGTCCAATCAGTGATCATGATCTATACATCTTAAAATACATACAAACCAAAAATGTAATTTATCTGGATGCTTGTAAATGAAAGACCAAATCTAAACATTATACCATGTCGTTAAAGTTATTGTTTTTTAGGACCACTTGATGTATGAGTGAAAAATCTCCAAAGCGTTTCATTTTTGGGTTTCTAAGCTTTTTAGATGGTGCACTTTATGTTCAACTGGATGGGTTTTGCTTCAATTTGCACAGATGTGTAAAAAAATTGTGGGGCTGTTGGAGAATGATTAGAAAAAAAAATTGTGGGATCGGTAATGTGCATATGGTCATGCATGCTTCAGGTTAATTCAAAAGTTAAGGATCCTTGAGGTGGAAAAGATAACATTCACCTGTGATGTGAACCGCGAAAATTTTCTTTGCAGTATAGTGTAGTGTTTGGTGATTGAGTGGTAACCACAAGGTCCTGAGCTGAATAAATTTCCCACAAGACGAGATGTTTAATGTTATGCGCATGTTTGATGAATTTGAAGGTGACCAAGTGACTTTTTTTCGCGCAAAGTAGTGAATACTAATAGTATACTACAACAGGTAGCATTTTACAAAGATGAGAGCCAGTTTAACAATAAAGACGACAGTAGAATTGGTATCAATACAATTGTGTTATTCTAGAAATAAAACATGGAGTCTATTTAGGGTTGCTTACAGATAGGTGGTTCTGCCTTATGGGACCAACTAGATGTGGAGAAAAAGATTAAATGAGGTACAGTTTAGGAAGGTTGCTTTTGAAGTGGGAGGTGTCAATTGAATTTCTGCAAGCGTGTAAAGCACTGCTATATTGATTGATCACCATGGAAGGGGCAAACATACGAACTGATTATCAGCCCATTAGCTTAATTAATTGTATTTGTTGTATTTGGGTTGGCCTGTTGGCCCTTCCTTAGCTCAAGGGGAAAAAAAAGTATTCGTTGTATTGATGGATTTTTAGCTAAGATGTTGAAGTTGATTTTATTTTGTGTCATTATCTTCCAGTTTCTGGTAATCATACAAGTTGTCTGTGTGCTTGCATGTCAGACACACACACACAGAGCTGGATTTAGTTACTCAGACACCATTAGATAGTGCTGGAGATTGTGTATTTGTAATATACAATCATTCTTATTTCCTCTGAGTAATAGAAAAAGTGGGAGAAGGTGCTTTTGGGTTGGCTACAAGTGCATGATTTCTTGTTGATTAGTTACCAGTATCCTTGAATTAGAACGTGCCTTGACTGATGCAATGTTTTAGATGCTGGAGTCGGTCATGTGACTTGATGGTACTATACAATTATGTATGCTAAATTTTGTCTTTTAGATATTAGTTCATTCCTATTAACTTTCTAGTGAGTCATCATTTTCCATTTACAATACCAGTTGATTGGCCTGTTGTGCAGAGTGATTTTTTACTAAAGAAATACTCTGTAATTATTCTGGATGAGGCTCATGAGAGGAGCTTGAACACGGATATACTCATCGGAATGCTTTCTCGAATTATAAAGCTTCGCCAGGTTAGAATTATATTTAAACTTCCTCACTTCTGTTCATCTATGCCAAATAACTATTGTGTTAATTTTTATGAATGCACTGGCAGAAATTATATGCAGAGCAGCAGGAGAAAATGCTTTCAGGAGGAAAAATCAGTCCTGAAAATATGATCACTCAATTAAAGCTTATACTTATGAGTGCTACCTTGCGAGTTGAGGACTTCATCTCAAACAGGAAATTATTTCATGAACCCCCACCTGTTTTAGAGGTTCCTGTCAGACAATTCCCTGTGACAGTTCACTTTTCAAAGATGACACAAGAAGATTATTTAGGACAAGCTTATAAAAAGGTCATGTCAATTCACAAGAGACTTCCACCAGGTGGCATACTTGTATTTGTCACTGGACAAAGGGAAGTGGAGTTCTTGTGTAAAAAGTTGCAAAGAGCATCAGAACAATTAAAAGAAAAAAATTCTATGAGGAAGACAGACAACGAAATCACTGCAAGCTCAGATCTGGATATGAAGGAAATCAATGAAGCATTTGAGATTGGAAGCAATTCACTAGACCAACAAACTGACAGGTTTAGCTCCTATGAGGAGGATGGAAACAATCCAGATATGCATTCTGATTTATCTGATGCAGAATCAGAGAGTGAGCTGGAAGTTGATAGTGGAGATGAAGATTCTGTCAAGTCTGAAGCCCCAGAGAAGACTGGTTTGGTGTTAGATTTTCTGAATGATGTTGAAAGCCTTTCTTCTTTGAAGGCTTCATTTGAGGCTTTAGCTGGAAATTTATCCAACCAAGATTGCAAAGAGAAACCAAGTCTTCCTGATGCTCCTAGTTTAGAAAAAAGTATGGAAGTTGCTACTAGTTCTGCTGGTGCATTATATGTTTTGCCCTTATATGCGATGCTCCCTGCTTCTGCACAGCTCCGTGTATTTGAAGAGGTTCCTGAAGGAGATCGGCTGGTTGTTGTTGCTACTAATGTGGCCGAGACTTCTTTGACCATCCCAGGCATAAAATATGTGGTTGACACTGGCAAAGAAAAGGTCAAGACCTATAATTACACCAATGGGATGGCAGCATTTGAAGTCCAGTGGATAAGCAAGGCATCAGCTGCTCAGCGTGCTGGAAGAGCTGGAAGAACTGGACCTGGCCACTGTTACCGCCTCTATTCATCTGCTGCCTTTAGTAAAGATGATTTGTTTCCTGATTTTTCCTGTCCTGAGATATCCAAGATTCCTGTAGATGGTGTTGTCCTCCTCATGAAGTTCATGGGCATCGATAAGGTTTCAAAAGCACAATACTTTGCCACCTGTTTTTCTTGTTCCTTTGTCCTTTTTTTTGAATGTTTGTTTTTCTAAATTTCTCTGTTTCCTTATGTGTTCTAAGGTTGCAAATTTCCCGTTTCCATCACCTCCCGAGACCAAAGCTTTGGTGGAAGCTGAACTTTGCTTAAAGGCTCTTGAGGCACTTGACAGCCAAGGAAGACTTACACCCATGGGGAGGGCGATGGCACAGTACCCTATGAGTCCTCGTCATTCCCGCATGCTTCTGACAGTTATCCAAATCATGAGGAATCAGCAAGGCTATGCCAGAGCAAATTTTGTGCTAGGATATGCTGTTGCTGCTGCATCAGCTTTAAGCTTTCAAAATCCTTTCCTGATGCAGTTTGGGGAAAACCATGGGGACAATGATATTGATCAAGAAAAGTCTGATACCGAGAAAATGAAGGACCAGGAGGAAAAGCTGAGGCAGAAAAAGGTAAAAGCCATGGAGAGAGAGGCTCGTGCAAGATTTTGTAATCCCAGTAGTGATGCTTTAACTATTGCATATGCTTTGCAAATTTTTGAGCTTGCAGAAAACTCGGTGCAATTCTGCAAAGAAAACTCGCTTCACTTGAAAACAATGGAAGATCTGTCCAAGATGAGGAAACAGCTGCTACAGTTGATATTTTATCAGAGCAAGTTTTGTGAGGAATTTGCATGGAATCATGGAACTGCTGATGATGTGGAGCTCTCTTGGAGGATCCATTCTGATAAGCATCCCTTACTAATGAACGAAGAGGAGCTTTTAGGGCAGTCTATATGTGCTGGTTGGGCAGATAGAGTTGCAAAGCGTGTTCGTACTATTTCAGAATCATCAGAAAATGATGGAAGGGCTCGTGCTGTTCGCTATCAATCTTGTGCTTTGAAGGATACAGTGTTTCTCCACCGCTGGTCTTCTGTTTCTCGATCAGCACCAGAGTTTCTAGTTTACACTGAACTTCTTCAAACAAAGAGGCCATATATGCATGGAGTGACCAGTGTAAAGTCAGATTGGCTTGTCAAGTATGCTATCTCTCTTTGCACCTTCTCTGCACCACTTACAGACCCGAAACCTTATTACGAGCCTCTAAGTGACCAAGTCTTCTGCTGGGTCAGCCCTACTTTTGGGCGGCATAATTGGCAGCTCCCATTGCATAGATTACCTATCAAGAATGATATCCTTCGTGCGTCCGTATTTGCTTGTGCTTTGCTTGAAGGACAAGTATTGCCATGCCTAGGATCCTTTCAGAAGTTCTTGGCTGCACCACCATCTTGCTTATTGAGGCCTGAAGCATTGGGGCAAAGAAGGGTTGGGGATCTTCTCAGCAGGTTAAAGATTGGGTCAAGAATCATTGATAGCCGAGCTATGCTGAGAGATGCTTGGAGTCAAGATCCTCAGTTTTTGCATACCGAGATTAAACGCTGGTTCCAGGAGAGATTTCATTATCAGTTTGGAGATGTCTGGGAACAAATGCACCATGAGGTTCTTCTTGAGGGCTGTGAACTTTTTCCTAAAAGGGCAAAGAAAGGAAGGAAAAAGGTAAAATGATATGGAATTCCGTGAAATGTGGAATAAATGCCACATTTTTTGGTGCAGCTATTAATCTTCCACAATCTTGTGGGCTGTTGGGAAAGTCCATGGCATTCGCAGGCCAAGGCAGAAACAGCTGTCACAAGGTATGAGGTTGATACCTCCAGTTAAAGGATTACCATCAGGCTCGATCAAATCGGTGTATTCTCTTTGAACTTGCATTCCGCCAAACTTGCATCCTGTTGAGGGGTCATCTTGCATGCGGTTCCTCCTTGTTCTGGGTATGCACCAATCTCTTAATTTACCTATATTGAATTGGTACCACAAACAGGTATGAACCCATAGGCTTCAATCTATGAGTTCTCTGGGCTGTCTGGATTGGCCAGCCAAAATCTGAAGGTGCTCGAGGATGAACTTACATTTTTTATGAAGTTCGCGTACTGTAATGTTTTTAACCGACATTTGCTTTTATTTATGGTATTCTTTACCGAAAAAATTGTATAGCGATCTGGCCTCTAGAGGCTTTACTTGTGTTTCCTTTACGGGAGTGGTGTCTTGATGTAACTGTGGCCAGATGACAAAATGTACAATAGAAGAGGGGAAGCAGTAGGCATCACTACACTATAGCAAAATGAACACACATTTATTTATCTGTTTTCATTTCCATACATTGTATTTGTGAGCTTTCCTTCTTGAGTTATCACAGGAAGTGGACCACGCCTTGCTAATATAAGATGCTTGAACTCAGCTGATGAAGAAACAATAAATTGGAGTAGTAATTTTCTACCTACAGTGGCAGAAAGAATTCTTTAGGGGGAATGGCTGCAAGCAGGCACGGGTCTCCTGTGTCCTTTTCCAAGTTAATCTAAAGGGCAGCGGTTGATGCTGTGGCTTGCTTGCCGGTCGCATCCCTGCTTAGCAACCAGAATCTCTGAATTAGATTATTGGGTTATGCACGTGATATGCTGTACGGTACCCGTGATATGCTGTACGGTACCGGGCACAGTACTAGATGGTATTTGTATCAAAACCAGTGGCATACTATACTATGCTAGTGTGGTACCGGTATGGATCTGATACGGCGAATTTTAGTTATACATTTTTAAAAATATAGATCTAAGTAATGATGGTGTGGTTCGCATGCCAATGTTTTTGTTATTAAAAAAACTGTTACTTCTATGTATGTGGGTTTTAAGTGTATCAGCTTTTAGGAGAGTCCTTAATTTTAGCTGTAAGCATGGAAAAAGTGAAACTGGAATAGTGATTGTAGTTATTCCAAAAATCATTCCTGTTCTTGTTTGGCTAAAATTTTCCAAGCAATCCTAGCACCTAGGTGTTTTGGAAAAACCTTTAGGCCCTAGATGTTCTTCCCACCTAAAAAATAGAAGCATAAATGTAGGCTTCATCTAAAGAATAGTTTATAGCATCTTACCCTTCGAATGGTTAAGCATGGCATAAGCAGGTTTGATCAGGATAGCTTTTTCTTGGTTGCACTTGTTTTTTGAAAACTGTTAACACTTAAATCTACCTAGCTTTACACCTGCTTTTTTAGGAAAAGCCTCTGCTTGCTTTACTCCTGAACCAAGCACTGATGGCATGTTTTAAATGATCTTAACCTGGATTTTTATATAGCCTTCCCAATTTATCCTTAATATATGTAAAAAAGTATAAATCTAATTTTTTTCATAGAACAGGAAAAATTGAGGTACCCATGTGGGGCTTACCATCTTTACGAGCGGCTGTAATCCCTGCACGTCTATATTTGTTTCATGATGAGTAAAATGGTTAGAGAGATAAGCCAAAATGCCAAGATCTCAATAGTTGCTCAAATTATAGAGATTGGACGTGCTGAATAAGTAGGAATGGCAACAGGTCGGAAATAGGTTGGATAGGCCATTATCTGTACTTGTCTCGGGATGGGGATGGAGTGGGTAGAGCCTTAAGCAGGACAAAATAAGTAAAGTTGATGGGTTGGATGGATCAGATAGAGTAAAACTACAAAAAGCATTTTTTTTTTTGCATATAAATTATTTTTTATCTTAAGAAAGAGTGAATTTATAAAGATATATATATATATATATATATATATATATATATATATATATATATATATATATATATATATATATATATATATATATATATATATATATATATATATATATATATATATATATCGAGTTCAAGGCAGATTTGACCATTATAAACAACTTGGATCCGCTGTGGATCAGGTAAAATCTACTCTATTAGAGTTGGGTTGGATTGAGTATTTTATGGGACGGAGTAAATTGCTATTTCTATAAATAATATTATTTTTTAAAAAAAAGAGTATGGTGCCAACCTTCAACTGCCCAAGAGCAAGATTGGACATCAACACTCAGAATCCGGTACCATGGAACCATGGACTTAAAGCTTAACTTGGATATATAAAGTATCATAGTTTATAGATAGGAAGACTTGCAGTACCTTGAGTATGTTTTGGATCATTTCATATCCATCTCTTATAAAATCCAAAATTATTATTCTTCGCCTTCCAAGTCCAGCTTACCAATAAATTGTTTGCTAGTACAATGTTTTCTTTCGGCGAATTTGCTAATATGCTTTCAATCTTCAGGTGCTTCCCTCCACCTTTCATCAATAATATCCCCAGAACATAGAGTTCTAAATTTTTGAACCGTAAATAATTGCCAAGCTGTAATTGGAGCTACAGGACCCAGCATGCATTTTTCAAAAGGAGAGTGCATGCTCAGCTGTGTTGAAATGCCTCCAGCTGCCAGCTTCATCCTCCATAACGACTCTTGAGTGATTCTGGAGGTTCTTCTTTCATGATGCCCGATCCAGCTGAGGCAAAGTATTGGCGGATGGTTGTTCTACGGTCACTGATGAATGTGTGATCTAAGAAATTATCATAAGCTGCTTCCCCAAGATTTTTTGCTGCCAAAACACTGTAGACCAACATTATTCTATATGAATATAACTCATGACCAAATCAAAAAAACAATCCACAAGTACCAAACTAGAACACCAACAATTGCACTTTATGATGGAAAATGAATCAAATAATATAATATAGCAAGGCATGCAAATGACATGGTGCAAGCATGTAAATCTGGCTTGCATAATACATAGCAAAAGAAGAATGTTATGAATAAGACCCTAAACACCAAATTCAAATGGTTGTCAGTATGCTAGCTCATTATTACTACTGAAGCTAAATAACATCCTGAGTGGATTGACCCTTATGCAGCTATAAGCGAGGGAAATAGGCTTTGCTGTAAGTTGTTAAACAGGAATATCCTCGGATCTCACAATAATAGTTTGAGAGGCAGCTTATATGCTGAGACTGAACTCATAAGATCCTGCTTACATGACGAGAGATTGGGCTAGCGGCAAAACATGATAGGGTTTTAAGTAAAGAACAATTAGGAGGTATATGAAAATCATATTTCTACTTCATTACGATCTGAGAAAGTTGGCTGATACTCTGCGAAAGTGAAAAGTAGGTAGCTTTTTACTTCATATCAAGCATCCTGAGCTGCAAAAACATGCCCTTTCCACTGATGTGAGCGTTTCCTACTTGCTGTTGCAAATGACCAAATATACCAACAGTAGGTTAAGATTTAATACAAGTTGAAAGTAAGGTGGAGCTTGATCGGTATTAGGTTAATTAACCCTACTAATAATCATTTTGGGATGGACCACAACTTCGATGATGCTAGATCACATTTATTTAGAAACATGAAAGGGGCGTGTTTTACAATTTGAATTCAGTGAAGTAGAAAGTTAGAAACTACAAGGGTGAACCAGTAACATTGATCTTGCTCAACATGCTTCACAGCTTAAATTTTTTAATTGATACATGCAAGGCATGATGAGTCTGTAAACCGATTATGTTATTGTGTCTCTTTGGATAATGTAGACTACTAATACTACATGTTTGACAGATAAGGATCCTACACTTGGTCATCTACCTCAATCTGTAACCTGATTGGATAAGCCAGAAACCAGATGGCTTAAAATCAAATTTTGATGTAGAAGTCTAATAATGAGATGTGCAAACCATGCATTTTTTTAATGTCTAAGTACAAAGAGGCTTACAATAATGTCAATTAACAAACAGAAGATTAACTGACAACCCATTAAGTGAAAACTTGCTAATCATGCTTCACAGTCCCAAAGTTTTTCAAATAAGATTTGTATATAGAGTAGGGGCTCTTTCTTGGTGCAATGATAAAAAGCTTAGGCTGATACTTGCAATGCAACAGCTTAGAGTCATTGGGCAACTACTTTGTACAAAAAAAGAAAAGAAAAAGCCAAAAGGTTAGGTCTGTCCCCAATCTTCCCCTCCCTGGACCCTGGATTGCTGGGACCATGCCCTATATTTGCATATAGAGCCTAATCTTTTACACCAAAGAATGGTACGGCATCTCAGCAATAATGACACAGAATTAATATATTGCCCTCTGAAGATCTATTATGCAAACTCAAGATTTTGGGGAACCTCCAAGAACATCTACACTCTAGCATCATGGATGGTACAACGTCTTGTACAGGCTGTTTCTTTGAGATCTTCAAAATGGATTTACTTTGTTAGCATTCTGGACTATATCCAACATTTAGTACTATCTGTTCCTTGAAGGGGATATTGCTTACATACTGAGCAATTGCCCACGGTAGCAAATAATTGCATGATTGCACCTCTGAATCCTTGCTCTTCACTGATATTAGAATGGGGATCATCGTTTTGCTTGTAATGATAGTTCACAACTCTATATTAAATGACTGGATTATCCATTGGTAATTTCCACGCATGTGAATGCTTCAATGCTCCCTTAGTTGTGGTACTGTTTTCTGAAAGGATTAGTTGCCATACTGTTGCAAACTCACACATGCGAACGCTTCAATGCTCCCTTACTGTTTTCTGAGAGGATTAGTTGCCATACTGTTGCAAGATGTTAACAAAATTTGAGAACCTGACTGCAAGCAGTCACCAGAAAAGGGGCTCAATTATGATATCTTCGGTGCGTCTTCATCCAGAAATGCCATATGTATTGAACCAATATCTTGAGTAATAGGGATTCCATCCATCCATAAGGCGTAGGTAAACTGCACTGTTAGGGCTTCGAATTGTTTCTTTAGAATGGTAGTAACCCTATCTTCCTCTTCCAAAAACATTGTGACTGACTTATTTGCATTTTAGGAAAACAATGATCTCCACCAATAGCTGATTTTTTATCCATTTGGATGCAGTCTGAGCTGATAAAATCTTGTTCTATTATTCCAACTGGTTCTTTGATTAATGATAGCTTAGCTGTTATACCCTGCTCTTCATTTCCTATTAGTTTCTACAAGATAGCTCTCATGTGTTCTTTGAAGACTAATTTCTGCATTTCTATTGCCATCTCCACACCTCTCAAACCAACATATCTTATTCGTTCAAAATACATCATGCAATTTGAAACCCTCTACGGTTGTCTAATCCATGTATCTCTTCCTCTGCAACATCTTTTGCAGTCCTGGTTGGTCCTTTGAGAATATATAGTTAAGCGAGTTTCCAAATCCTCTTCCTTGTCCCATTTCACCTAGTAGCATTGCCTTGCTGCTCATCACATCCTTCAGCCCTTCTTTTACTTAATCTATTACCTATGATGAACCTCATCCATACTCCACAGAAGTTGATTTAGTTTCATGTCAGCTTCCCAACATCATAAAGTAGGCTAGGACCATTGTCTATATAAGGATATTAACTAGTTAGTGTGTGAAATTTGTTTCCGTGTTTCATCACCATCTGGAAGAACCTCGTGAGGCATAATGTCAGTCAACTTGATGGCTTTGATTTATCATAGCTCCTTTGGCAATATCCAATTCCATATCTAAAAATGTTTTTGTCTCCATTAGGAAACCTAAAATGATATTAGCTCTTCAGACGATTTGACTCCTACCATAGGTTTGAGATAGCAATAAGAATGAAATGATTCCAAAACAAGTTAATTGTTGGCTTACCATGCCAAAACATAACCTATGTGCATATCAAGATGCGTCGAACCAGTACTAGAGGGGGTATCAGCTGACGACCGTTTTGACATGGTATGGGTCTGTGTCGTGCCATTTCAAGGCTTACTCACACAAAGAGAGCTAGAGAGGGATAGGTGGGGAGAGAGAGAAAAGGAAAGAGGAAGAGAGAGAGAGAGAATGGAGCGGAAGAGGGAGGGAGGAAGGAGGAAGTTTAGAGCAAAACCCTAACCCTAACTCTCGAAGCAAGAGAGGGCACATGCACGCGCATAAGAGAGAGAGAGAGAGAGAGAGAGAGGGAGTGAGTGAGTGAGGGAGGGAGGGAGGGAAGGAGAGGGAGGAGGGAGGGACTTATCGGGGAAGGGGGGCACTCACCAACCATTGCGAGCAGCCCATAGGGGTGGTGGTGGGTGGGGGACAGCGTTGTTCACGACCGAGAGGTCGGGTGCCTCTTGAACATCTTAAGCGTGGTGGGAATTGAACCGAGTGCGAGTGTGCGGGGTGGGGAGGGGGGGTTAAAATGAACTGAGGTCCCGTTTTGTTTTAAAAGCTGAAACTATGCTGGTTCCCGACCTTTTCGGTTCGGCATGGGTTACTAGACCTTGGTGCATCTTTTAGGCCGTCTGTTGGCATAATTCCTTTACCTTCTTTTGGGCTTAAATAGTTGCTAGGTGACATATTCATATGTCTCTAGTTTCCTATGAACTGAATTTGTCAGTAAGCTTGTGAGATTTAGCTTTATTGTCTTGTCATGCTAGAAACAAGTGAAGCACTAGCCTTATTTTTCTGAAAGGACATTTTTTGTTACTTCATGATGTGTTCATTAGATCTATTTATGATGTTTCAAATCACTATTTTTCTCTCTCTTATGATGTTTTTGACTGATTAAATATATTAATTCATCATCTTACATTCCTCCATAATATTTTTTTTGTGAGGAAATTCCTTTATAATAATTAACTCATGAAGCAACAAGAAAGAAGGAACGGGATTTGGTGATCCTTGCTGTACATCAATGGTTGTACTATAATGTTTACTTAGTTATCAAGTCCTACTATTTTACTTGAGCCCACCTGTTTTATCATTAATCCCATGTAACTTGCATCCTTATATAGTAAATAGCAAGTGGGCTCAATAGTTACTTATGTTTTTCTATTTTCCTTATTCAATTTTTTATAGTGAACTATATCAAGAAGGTTACAACTTTTTGCCCTCCTTATATAGTTTGTTGCCATCCCCAAGCTCTTTGATGTCCAAAGTCCAAAAGGGCTACTCTTGCATGATTTGAGCATATGTTCAAGCCATCTTTGATACAGGCCACTACTGGCATCTCATTCTCTTCACGTAGTGCCCTTCATACTACACTAGAAAATACATTTGCATCAACCGAATAATCAAATCAATGGCTATGATACCAGCACTTTGGGCTCCTGGCTACTTAAAATTGAGGTTGCCTTATTAATTACTGTACTGTGGTATTTATCTTAAGAAGATATCTCCAACTTGATCAACCATCATGCTCACAAGATACATGCACCACCCAACTCAAATTAACTTTCATACAAGCTTTAACTGATAACAAAGCTTCCTAGGATTCTACATCATATTCATGTGCAGGTGAGTGCTATTATCAGCTTGGCATCTCCTGGTATGACCCTCCATATGGAGTGTGGTGAGCCAATATACCAGTGTTCCTTTCTGCTCCCATTATATCACTCCTACTCACATATTTGATGACTATAAAGCACTACCCGTGTCCCCTCTTCTGCCTGCATGTTGGAGTTTCAAACTTGCATTAAATTAATTGGAACCATTAGCTTCTTACTTTATTTTAAATCCTTGCTTCTAAATTTTCCTTGTGATTTGCTTTTTCATTTTGAAGAAAAGAAACAGATTATTTCTAGCTTGGACACCTCCACTTTAGGCATCAGACTTTTTTTCATTTTTCAAAGAGTAGATAACTAGAGGTTTCATGAGCAAGTGAATTACACTTTAATTGCTTGTCAACTTGCTTGCGCATTCTGTCATGCCATATCTAATATACTAAGCAGCTGGTGGACTTCTAATACAGTCCCAGGAAATCACACACCTTCATCAAATATATGTAAGTTCTCAATCTTTGATCCACTTGATGTTTGGATTGCTTATAGTTTAGACTTTAGAGTCTAGTTTGTATACAATTAATTTCTTTATGCAAATACACCATTTTCCTCTGTAGCAGGAGTCTCAATGGAGAATTCATGGCCTTTGCTTATGCTAGGCTATTATCCTATGTCATCACATCACTAAATGATCGCAGCTTTTCTATCTGACACTTGCTCCTCATGTCATGTGCGTCTTAAGCCCAATTTTAGAATAAAGTCACATTACACCACACTATTCACTATAATTCATGGAAGGCTAAGGTGTGCAGTGAGAAAATCTTGAATTCCAGAACTTGTTACCAAATAGAATTGCATTACCTTTATTTCACAAGCTGAGGTAATTAACTAAGTTCCCCATCACGATAATTGGGACAACAATGCAGAGTGCTGGGTTTAATGTGATAACAAGTTTACCTCGAAGGTCAATTTATGCATTGGACCAAGATAAAAGAATAAAGCAACATATCATGCTTCATGTAACTGCAAGCTTGATTGCAGATATGTATGATAAAGAGAAAAGGATAAAGATAGTAATACTGACCAGTGTCTAAGATATGCACGACAAGGCAAAATATCATCCCGCCATATCTTTTGGATGTTGTATCGTCCATAATGCTGGAAAAAAGTCTCCTTGCTACCTGCAGGAAGGAGGTTGTAACATCAAGAAAGTTATTGTTAAGAAACAATATAAATAGAACCATGAGATCCAATATGAAAAAAATAGAAAAAAGGATTTTATGTTTTAGAGTTGACAAATGATGGATAAAACCAAAATGAACAATAAATTTTGAGAGGTATTGGAACAAAACAAGATGCAGTCTAGCATAATTCAAGGAAGTCAATCCATAAGATCTTCTTGATTGAACCTTACAATAAGCTACCATGAGATTGGGAAGAATAAATTGTTTTGACATTTTTAATTCTGTCGCTTGTCTTCTAAAAAGTCATTGGTCCAAAACAGATGCCAAAGGGATGTCATCACATAGAAGATGGTTCCTCATATCAAAATGTGCCAGCTCCCTTTTGTCTAGGCTCTTTCTGAGCACAATGGAATTATCAAGGATTTCTCCTTGGTTGAATGAGAGGAAGTTCGACCCATAAGACAGATCTCTCTAATGTCAACTAACCTTCTAGGTTTCATGGCTGGCCCCTCTCCTGAGTAATGTTACTCTTACAAGGCTGAGAATAGGTTAAAAGATAATCATATTCTCAACTTAGAGTCATGCTCCATAGAAAAACCCATTTTAGTGGCTGAGGTTTGGACGATGATGATAATCACCGACTCAGGATTGACTAATAAATCTTTCTTTGCTTCTAACACCACTTTAATTATTGTGGTTTGATAGAACATTCTATCGTCCAAAAATAAATAAATCCGTAATACATTTCATCACTAAGAAAGTTAATATTTTTTCACCCATACTGCAATAATTGATAAAGCACACATTCTTTTGAAAGAAGAAGGGGAAAGATACAGGTAATGAATGCACCAAATGATCCACAAACTATTCTATCATCTCATTCCAACTAGTTAAACTCACATGATTTCCTACAAAAGAAACAGCTAATGGTTTCATACTTTTCTATTGATCAACAAACCAATTGAAAGCCGGTGGTGTAAATAAATATAGACCATCCAACATTGAAGTGCAAGTCTGCATATGGAGAGAAGTTTATTTAGAACAAAATGTTCAACTTTCAAGGATAAAAAAAAAAGGTGACTCGTTGCATGAGGTTGCTACCATTGCAGGGTCTAGGGAGGGTTAGATGTGCATATTCTTGCTCCCATGTGTAGAGAAGTTGTTTTGGTGTTTTTAACATATGACAACTAGGTCACTATGGAGCAACTTTATGGTTGCGCCAAGGCTCACCCTCTATCAAAAAGAGAGAAATTTTAAAGTTTATCACATATTCTTGTCCCATTGGCCAAGGAAATGCAACAATCTGAGTCTGATTAGGAAGAAGTTTCAGGCAAGCAAGGTGGATAAATGGCCTTAAAGGAAAAAATAATGAACGAGCCTAGGAAGCATTCATATGGAATATCTGACAAAACAATTAACATTTGTCTACTAGGTGCTGATAAGAAAAGACATAAGTGATATGCTAATATATCGGTTGAGGAGATGGCAGAAAAGAAATGATACAGCATTAGTTGATATTAGACTAGGCCCAAAGAGAACCATGGTTTTAATTTCGACTGGCTGCACTATCTTTTTATGGTGCTTATGAGAATGATATGCATTACAAGTGATAAAGAAAAAAATAACTACCTTTGCATCTTATGTGAAAATACTCATCATCACTGTATCGTGCACACACCACCTGCATCAACTATCAAATATCAATAATAATCCAAAAGCGACAACTTGTTACAACCAAAAAAATGTAGATCTAATAGAACAGATGACAAATAAGCGCAGCCACAAGTGAATTGTTTCATGAGCACTCACAGCTGGATTGGCAAAAGGAATCCCATCCAAACTTTCAGGAACCACCTACGAAATAAAAAAGAAAATCTCCTCATCAGCAGCAATAAAATGTACCACCAAATTAAAGCAGAGTAGGCAAGTCAGCAACTCACAGCCAAGAACCTAAACTCATTCTCCCTCTCAATAAAGGACGGAACCTACAAAGACCCATCAAGAAGTAAGCAGGATTGAAACTTTATTACATTCCACCAACAAAAGGTCAAATCTTTGTATTCAAATCTCAAAAATCAAGCAGAAGAACAAAAGAACAGCCATACCTCCTCCTTTCTGATCTCGAACACGGTAACTATAAGAAACTCCCCTTCACAGGACTCCACGCTCAAGCTCGACACCTCCTGAAACCTTCCAACATCGCCAATTAGAAGAAAACAAACAATTCCACAGCTCATAACTTCCCAATATCAAAAAATCAAAGATCCGATGAGAATCGATTCGATTCTAACCCCTGTTTCCTCCTTGGCGATCCCGCGCTCGAAGAAGATGGGGGCGACGTGGGCAAAGACGCGCCGGAATCCACGCAGCACTGCGAGTCTAAAGTTCTTGAGATCGGGGAAGGTACTCCTCGCGCTCTTCTCTGGAATCCATTGATGGCGCTAAGGTTTTAGAAGGCGATAGAAGGGAAGGAAGAGAAGGGGGCGTGAGATTACCGGAGAGGAGAGAACCGAAGCCGCAGACGGACAGATAGCCATCGGGGGGGACGATGGCGTCGAAGTCGGAGGCGTCGTTCAGCTCGGTGAGGTTACCGGGGGGTGCGGCGGAGTCCGGCGAGGTCATGGGGAGAGATCGGTGGCGGAGAGAAGGGGGTCTGGGCACCGCCAGTGATCGGACGGTTGGGTATAGGGATGGAGGCTTGGGACCGAAGGGAAGCGAAGAGAATGGAGGCTTTGGATGGCCGTTGGATCTTGATTTAACGGTCAGGCTTGGGGTATTGTAACATTTGGGAGCAGTGCTGGCGTCCGTTGTGTCCGGTTTGGCTGTTGCGAGCGGGCTCTGGCCTCTGGGCGCGCGGATTCTCAAACAGCTGATGAAATAGTCTAATGTAACCTTTTAAGTGATCCTGCAGTATACTTTGGTTTATCTGCTTGATGACTAATTTTGTCTCTTCCGAGGGGTATCTTGTGCATTATGGTTAGCTAATGACAGGGGAATACATTTGGGGGCCTAAGGCACTCATTAGAAGAGGCCTTTTTTTATTATTATTTAAATGATAGAAAAATTTTAATAAGTAAAAAAATATTTTAATATTTTATTTAAAAATAATTCGTCTAGGCAAAATTACTAATTAAACTTTTATACTTAAGATCCATTAAAATACTATTTTCAATCGATAATATAGATAATCTATTTAATCTTTCTAGTGACATAATTGGTTGCAAATAAGATTTTATTAACTTTAATTTTGAAAAACCTTTTTAAGTAGAAGCAACTATTACAGATATTATTAATAATATCCTATATGCAATGCATGCATTTGGAAAAGAATCTGTTTTTTTTATAAAATTTAAAATATCAATAGAGGTACTAGTTTCTGTTTGTAAAACTTCTTTTAAAATTTTTAACTCTGAAAACATATAAATACCATCAATATCAGAATATTCACCATGCTTTAAAAAGTTTTCAAGATTAAGACAATACTTTTTCAAATCATCTTCATTGAAAGATTTTAACTTTCTAAAATTAAACAAAAAACCAAAAATATTTTCATATATGGTAAATTGTTCAAACCTATTTTGAATTGAAGAAATAGCTTGATCTACTATATATAAAAAATAATCAATTCTAAAAGATTCTTCAGTTGATCTTGTTGTCTCATCATCATTATTTTCATCAAAAAATTTTTTTTTTCGGATCATACATTTTTCACGAAATATAGGTTCTATTTCCATTTCATTTGCAATTTCTTTAGATGAATTCAAAGCATTCATGAATCCATTTTTCCTATAACTTTTCAAATAAGAAAGAAGACCTTTTAATTGATCTATAGCAACATCAATATGCATGTTTTCAGATTATAAAATATTATTGAGTTAACAGCAAATAATATATCATGCCAAATATTCATGCCTAATAAGAATTCAAAATTTTCAATCTCATATGTAGCTAAACATGTGGCTTCACTTTTTGTTTTAGGATCTTCACTAGTTTTTGCTAATTAAACTAAGGCATCTCTTATTTTAGGACCTTGGTTTTTAATTGCTTTGACACTTTCAATATGACTTTTCCAACGTGTCTGTAACAAGGGTTTAAGAGTCAATGTGGATATATTATTTTGTAAAATTTTTCATCGTTTTGTGGAAGAAGAAAATAAGGTATAAATTCATTGTATCACTCCAAAAAAAGGTATAGGCTTAGGACATGAGTTAGCAATATCACATAATACTAAATTCAAGTTACAAGTTATGATATCCACATGGTGTGTAAAACACTCTAGGATTTATATCTAATAATTTTCTTTGTATACCTTGATGTTTTTCTTTCATATTAGATCCGTTGTTATACCCTTGTCCTCTTATATCATTAACCTCAAGTTTATGTTTTTCTATTATATTTATAAGTTCATTAAAAAGATCCTTTCTAGAGCTATCATCTACTTCTAAAAATTCTAAAAAATATTCTTCTACTTTTACTGGACTTATTGAGGTATCTATACATCTTAAAACTAGGGTCATTTGTTCCTGATGGCTTACATCAGGAGTGCAATTAAGTATTACAGAAAAATATTTTTCTTCTTTATTCTTTTTAATTATTATAGCTTTAATTTCAGATGTTAATATTTGAATCTATTCATTTTAAATATTACGATCTAAATAATGATTATGAATTTCATCATGTTAAATGCATCAAACATTCTTGATTTGTTAGCAGATAGATTGGGTGTAATGAAACTTGAGTTAGAATCTGTTTAAATATGATAGCAACAAGTCTCTATTGTCCTTGCAATTCTAGTTTCATACAGTAATACTTGTTCAAATTTCGATTTAAAAATTGGAAATCCCTGACTGATGAAGTTTGTGGGTAACTTCACTGCAAACCCTCACGAGACAACACTCATCCACTAGGGTAACCTAGGGGTTTAAAGGCTTGTTACACATGCTAAGTGTAATCGTAATTCCCTACGAAAATGGGTACATATCTTAGTTTTGTGTATTTAGCTTAAACAAAAATGGATTGAAGTTTGTGGGTAACTTCACTGCAAACCCTCACGAGACAACACTCGTCCACTAGGATAACCTAGGAGTTTAACGGCTTGTTGCACGTGCTAAGTGTAATCGTAATGCTCTACGAAAGTGAGTATCTATCTTAGTTCATGTATATATATAATAATAATTAATACTTTTGCACTCTCATTTCTGCACTAAATTGCTAGAGACTAGCAATAAACTAGTTGGGGGGTGTGATGAGAGCACAAAAGTGCAATCGTCATACCATCTTAATTAGTCTTATAGCTAATCATTAATGATAAAATTAACTAATTAACGTTGTATTTGTGTTTGAGTGCAAGTAATCCAAGAGACCCAATAACATTGGGTTTGAGCTCAGTTCATCCCAGCATGCCAGCCAGCAACGGCCCGTGCCGTGCCATGCCTCAGTGTATCAGCCCATTCCAAGCTTCACGCGATAAAGGTCCCAACCGAAGCCATGCAGTCCCCATGTCCAGCTCGTCTCCGTTCCTTCCGGCCGATTCGAGCAAATACATGTCCGAGCTCAAGTCAAGCCAGCATCTTCATGTGATGGAGCTCATCCCGCGTTTCAGCCGCAGCCAAATCCTTCCGTGATTTGATTCCTCCCGCAATGCATCACGGCCGTCCATCCTCCCCAGCTCATCCCGCAACGTCCCAGCTCCAAGCCGTGATCGAAATCACAGCAGCCTCCTCCGCCTCAGCCCGCGTTTCCTTTCTTCCGCGATCGATCCCAGCATGACCCGAAGAAGCAAGGCCACATCCTCCTCATCAGCGCATGCAATCTTCCGTGATCCAGCCTCCCACACCCGGACTGCAAGCGCGATCCAAGCATCGCATTCATCCATCTGTGATCAAGGAACTGCAGCCAGCTTCCTTCTCGAATCAGCATCCACGATCCACTCCTTCCGACTGCAAGCGTCCCAGCCGTGATGCAAGCCGTGATCCAGCCGCATGCATCTCCTCCCTTCAGTTTCTTCCTCCCGCAGTGCCCCAGCCACGGATCACCATCCAGATCAGCTCCCTCCGGCTTGATCCGTCCGCAATCTCCCAGCATAGAGCCCATCAAGCCATGATCGGCTCCTCCCAACGCCTGGATCCACGTTCCCGTCCTCTTCCGTTTCGATCCGCCCAAGGAGCCCGTGATCTAGCCAGCTCCCACGGATTGATGCCCTCCGCCTCATCCGACCGTGATCAGTACCCATCGATCCCGCGACCGTTTTGATCCATTGCCGGCTTCAAGGCTCGGGCGATCTATAAGAAGGGGAGGACGAGAGGAGGAGAGGGAAGCTCGGGGTCGTCGGTTGGGATTGGGGCCAAGTAACAGGGGAGGTCGGCTGGTTCAAGAAGGAACAGGGGAGAGGGTTCGGTTTGGGAGAGAAGAGAGAGAAAAAAGAGAGAGAAGGAAATCTCTGTTTTCTCTTTTGAAAATAGAGCATGTTCTAATATGATTTTTTAGTTTTTAGTTTTATTAAGAGTTTTATTTTGAGAGCATGTGTTTTGGGGTTTTTAGTTTTATTTTAATAGAGAGTTTTATTTATGCTAAAGTTGTAATTTCTGTTGTTTTTAATTTTCGTTCTTCAAATTCTGTAATCTTTCTTCTTTTTTCATGCAATATATGAAATTTTCTTTTATGCAATTTATGTTTCAGGTTTCAATCTTCTTAGCACTGTTTTCATCCATTTTAATTTATGCTAAAGCTTTTCTTTGATTAGTTAAATATATAAATGCTTTTAGAATTTAAATACCTGTCTTTTTGTCAATTTCAAGTAGAAAACATTCTCTGGTAGCCTAGAGAATCATTCAAACATCCTCGAAGTAATATTTTTCTTTTGTTATTCAAGAATCGATTTCGAAACCGAGTGAACGTTTTAATTTTTATGCAACTCCAATCGCCTCCCTGTGGATTGATCTCTTATGACCACTATTCTTCGAGTAGAAAAGGTAAGAGTAAAATTAAATTAAACTTTATTTGTCGGTTCTAACAACGATCTGTTTAGCGTATTTTTAGGTAAACAGGAATTGGACAACACAAATCTTGGCCGCAGTTATTCAAACCCTTAATCCGGCCGGAGTTTCATCAACTACTGAACTCGACAGGAAGATCGAGGAAGCAGGGCAACAAATCCAAATGCTTTGGGATCAGGTCGCGAAACTCCGTGAGGAGTGTCATCGATCGAGGAGCAGGTCCCCTCAGAAGTCTGGGAGATATCTCTCCCACCGAAGTTTTGAGGAGTATACTCCTCTTACGTCCTCCCGGGCCGAAATCCTCACGAAAATTGAGGGCTCCAGCTACCTCCAATCTTCCCCGAAGATGCGACCATCTAAGTCACGGAAGTGTTTAGGCAAGTACTGCCGCTTCCATAGGGATCATGGCCACGACACGGAGGATTGCTATCAACTCCATGATAAGATCGAAGTGATCGTCCGCTAAAGCTATATGAGTCAGTTCGTTGGCGGGTCAACCAACAAAGCGGAGCTTGATGGGCAGATTTCAAGACCATCTGACGGACCCGACGACGGAAGCCCCAGTTCGGGCACTACCAATACCCCGCTTATGAGTCTCATGTTGATGCCGCCCTGACCCAAAGGGGCCGAGAAGAGGCCATGCTCATCGGCCTGAGGCTGGTGACCCCAGATGTAAATTACTCCCCCAAGGAAGGACCTTAGCCTCCTTCAAGTCAGGGCCTTCTTCCTTAGACTGTAATCTAATGAAGTTATCTTTCGGAATATTCCCAAGGCGTCTCTGAAGTATCCTAGGAAGCTCGGTGCACGTTTGATGTCCGGGCAGCACGAGACGTATGCCGATGACTTAATAAAGTCGCCCCCGGAGCTTGTCTCAGGCATCCTGCAGGACTCAGCGAGGGCCCAAGGGTCTCGCAACTGCAGGTTCCATCTACAAAGTCATCCTTTGAGCTCGGCTCGGGATGCCTTGCGGCGTTAACGGGGAGCCAAGGAAAAGCACCCCCGTCTGTAGGATTCTACAAGTATGCTCCTGATCTGAGTGGGAGGCATCTACAAAGTTATCCCTTAAGTTCGGCTCGGGATGTCCTGCGGCGGCATCAACGGGGAGCCGAGGAAGAGCACCCCCGTCTACAGGATTCTACAAGTAAACCCCTGATCTGAGTGGGGGGCATCTACAAAGTCATCCTGTGAGCTCAACTCGGGATGCCCTGTGGCGTCAACGGAAAGCCGAGGAAGAGCACCCCCCTCCGCAGGATTCTACAAGCATGCCCCTGATCTGAGTGGGGGGCATCTATAAAGTCATCCTTTGAGCTCGGCTCGGGATGCCTTACGGCGTCAACGGAGAGCCGAGGAAGAGCACCTCCGTCCGCAAGACCCTCAGATAGATGTTTATCCCCGAGACTATTATTTTCGAGTTGGCTTCAGCCCCTTGGGTGGATTTCTAAAAGCTCGAGTCGGCCTCAGCCCTTGAGTGGATTTCTACTCTCGGGTAGATGTTTATCCCCGAGCCTATTATTTTCGAGTTGGCTTCGGCCCCTCGGGTGGATTTCTAAAAGCTCGAGTCGGCCTCAGCCCTCGAGTGGATTTCTACACTCGGGCAGATGTTTATCCCCGAACCTATTATTCTCGAATTGGCTTCGGCCCTCGGGTAGATTTTTAAATCTCGAGTTGGCCTTGACCCTTGAGCAGATTTCTGCTCTCGGGTGGATACTTATCCCCGAACTCGCCTAAAATCATCCTTTGAGCTCGGCTCGGGATGCCTTGCGGCGTCAACGGGGAACCGAGGAAAAGCACCCTCGTCTGCAAGACCCTCGGGTAGATGTTTATCCCCGAGCCTATTATTCCCAAGTTGGCTTCGGCCCCTCGAGTGAATTTCTAAAAGCTCGAGCCGGCCTCAGCCCTCGAGTAGATTTTTACGCTCGGATAAATGTTTATCCCCGAGCCTATTATTCCCAAGTTGGCTTCCGTCCCTTGGCTGGTTTTTAAAAGCTCAAGTCGGCCTCGGCCCTCGAGTAGATTTCTACTCTCGGATGGATGTTTACCCCCGAGTCTATTATTTTCGAGTTGGCTTCGGCCCCTCGGGTGGATTTCTATATGCTCGAGTCAGCCTCGTCCCTCGAGTGGATTTCTATGCTCGGATAGATGTTTACCCCTAAGCCTATTATTTTCCATTTGGCTTCGGCCCCTCGAGTGGATTTTTAAAAGCTCAAGTCGGCCTCGGCCCTCGAGTAAATTTCTACTCTCGGATAAATGTTTATCTCTGAGCCTATTATTTTCGAGTTGGCTTCGGCCCCTCGGGTGGATTTCCAAAAGCTCGAGTTGGCCTCGGCCCTCGAGTTGATTTCTACACTCGGATGGATGTTTACCCCCGAGTCTATTATTCTCGAGTGGATTTCTAAAAGCTCGAGCCGGCCTCGGCCCGTCGGATGGATTTCTAAAAGCTCGAGTCGGCCTCGACCCTCGAGTGGATTTCTATGCTCGGGTAGATGTTTACCCCGAGCCTATTATTTTTGAGTTGGCTTCGGCCCCTCAGGTGGATTTTTAAAAGCTCGAGTCAGCCTCGGCCCTCGAGTGGATTTCTATCTCAGGTAGATGTTTATCCCAAAGCTTATTATTCCCGAGTTGGCTTCGGCCCTTCGGGTGGATTTCTAAAAGCTCAAGTCGGCCTCGGCCCTCGAATGGATTTTTACGCTCGGGTAGATATTTACCCCCGAGTCTATTATTTTCGAGTTGGCATCAGCCCCTCGGGTGCATTTCTAAAAGCTCGAGTCGGCCTTAGCCCTCGAATGGATTTCTACTCTCGGATAGATGTTTATCCCCAAGCCTATTATTTTTGAGTTGGCTTCGGCCCCTCGGGTGGATTTCTAAAAGCTCGAGTCGACCTCGGCCCTCGAGTGGATTTCTACGCTCGGGCAGATGTTTATCTCCAAACCTATTATTTTCGAATTGGCTTTGGCCGTCTGGTGGATTTTTAAGTCTCGAGTTGGCTTCAGCCCTCGAGCAGATTTCTGCTCTTGAGTGGATACTTATCCCCGAACTCGCCTAAAGTCATCCTTTGATCTCAGCACGGGATGTCTTGCGACGTTAACGGGGAGCTGAGGAAGAGCACCCCCGTCCGCAAGATCCTCGGGTAGATGTTTATCCCCGAGCCTATTATTTCCGAGTTGGCTTCGGCAGCTCAAGTTGGCCTCGGTCCTCGAGTAAATTTCTACGCTCGGGTAGATGTTTATCACCGAGCCTATTATTCCCGAGTTGGCTTCGGCCTCTCGGGTGGATTTCTAAAAGCTCGAGTCGGTCTCGACCCCTCAAGTGGATTTCTACTCTCAGGTAAATGTTTATCCCCGAGTCTATTATTTTCGAGTTGGCTTCAGCCCCTCGGGTGGATTTCTATATGCTCGAGTCAGCCTCGACTCTCGAGTGGATTTCTACGCTCGGGTGGATGTTTACCTCCGAATCTATTATTTCCGAGTTGGCTTCGACCCTTTGCTTGGATTTCTAAAAGGTCGAGTCGGCCTTGGCCCCCGAGTGGATTTCTACGCTTGGGTAGATGTTTACCCCCCGAGCCTATCATTTCCGAGTTGGCTTCAGCCCCTCGGGTGGATTTCTAAAAGCTCGAGTCAGTCTCGACCCTCGAGTGGATTTATACTCTCGCGTAGATGTTTATCCCTGAACTTATTATTCTCGAGTTGGCTTCGGCCCCTCGGGTGGATTTCTAAAAGCTCGAGTCGGCCTCTGCCCTTGAATGGATTTCTACGCTCGGGTAGATGTTTACCCCCGAGTCTATTATTCCCGAGTTGGCTTCCGTCCCTCGGGTGGATTTCTAAAAGCTCGAGTCGGCCTCGATCCTCGAGTGAATTTCTACTCTCGGATAGATGTTT
This sequence comes from Phoenix dactylifera, assembly GCF_009389715.1. Lineage (NCBI taxonomy): Eukaryota > Viridiplantae > Streptophyta > Magnoliopsida > Arecales > Arecaceae > Phoenix > Phoenix dactylifera. The sequence goes on from NW_024067803.1 coordinate 382,894, forward strand.
ATCCCCAAGCCTATTATTTCCGAGTTGGCTTCGGCCCCTCGCGTGGATTTCTAAAAGCTCAAGTCAGCCTCAGCCCTCGAGTGGATTTCTACGCTCGAGCAGATGTTTATCTCTGAACCTATTATTCTCGAATTGGCTTCAACCCTCGGGTGGATTTTTAAATCTCGAGTTGGCCTCAGCCCTCGAGCAGATTTCTGCTCTCGGGTGGATACTTATCCCCAAACTCGCCTAAAGTCATCCTTTGAGCTCGGCTCGGGATGCCTTGCGGCATCAACGGAGAGTCGAGGAAGAGCACCCCCATCCGTAAGACCCTCGGGTAGATGTTCATCCCCGAGCCTATTATTTTCGAGTTGGCTTTGGCCCCTCGGGTGGATTTCTAAAAGCTCGAGTCGGTCTCGACCCTCAAGTAGATTTCAACACTCGGGTAGATGTTTACCCCCGAGTCTATTATTCCCGAGTTGGCTTTGGCCACTCGGATGGATTTCTATATGCTCGAGTCAGCCTCAGCCCTCGAGTGGATTTCTATGCTCGGATAGATGTTTACCTCCGAGCCTATTATTCCCAAGTTGGCTTCGACCCTTTGGGTGGAATTCTTAAAGCTCGAGTCGGCCTCGACTCTCGAGTGGATTTCTACTCTTGGGAAAATATTTATCCCCGAGCCTATTATTTTCGAGTTGGCTTCGATCCTTCGGTTGGATTTCTAAAAGCTCGAGTTGGCCTCAGCCCTCGAGTGGATTTTTACGCTCGAGTGGATGTATACCCCCAAGTCTATTATTCCTGAATTGGCTTCGACCCTTCGGATGGATTTCTAAAAGCTTGAGTTGGCCTCGGCCCTCGAATGAATTTTTACGCTCGGGTAGATGTTTACCCCCGAGCCTATTATTTCCGAGTTGGCTTCGGCCCCTCGAGTGGATTTCTAAACACTCGAATCGGCCTCGGTCCTCGAGTGGATTTCTACTCTCGGGTAGATGTTTATCCCCGAGCTTATTATTTTCGAGTTGGCTTTGGCCCCTCGAGTGAATTTCTAAAAGCTCGAGTTGGTCTCGACCCTCGAGTGGATTTCTACGCTTGGGTAGATGTTTACCCCCGAGTCTATTATTCCTGAGTTGGCTTCAGCCCCTCAGGTGGATTTCTAAAAGCTCGAGTCGGCCTCAGCCCTCGAGTGGATTTCTACTCTCGGATAGATGTTTATCCCCAAGCCTATTATTTCTGAGTTGGCTTCGGCCCCTTGGATGGATTTCTAAATGCTCGAGTCGGCCTTGGCCCTCGAGTGGATTTCTATGCTCGGGCAGATGTTTATCACTGAATCTATTATTTCTGAATTGGCTTCGGCCCTTGGGTGGATTTTTAAGTCTCGAGTTGGCCTCAGCCCTCGAGCAGATTTCTGCTCTCGGGTGGATTCTTATCCCCGAACTCGCCTAAAGTCATCCTTTGAGCTCGGCTCAGGATGCCTTACGGCGTCAACGGGGAGTCGAGGAAAAGCACCCTCGTCCGCAAGACCCTTGGGTAGATATTTATCCCCGAGCCTATTATTTTCGCGTTGGCTTCGGTCCCTCGGATGGATTTCTAAAAGCTCGAGTTGGCCTCGGCCCTCGAGTAGATTTCTACGCTCAGGTAGATGTTTATTCCCGAGCCTACTATTTTCGAGTTGGCTTTGGCCCCTCGGGTGGATTTCTAAAAGCTCGAGTCGGCCTCGGTCCTCGAGTGGATTTCTACTTTCGTGTGGATGTTTACGTCCGAGTCTATTATTCTCGAGTTAGCTTCGGCCCATCGGGTGGATTTCTATATGCTCGAGTCAGCCTCGGCCCTCGAGTGGATTTCTACGCTCGGGTAGATGTTTACCCCCGAGCCTATTATTTCTAAGTTGGCTTCGGCCCCTTGGGTGGATTTCTAAAAGCTCGAGTCGGCCTCGGCCCTTGAGTGGATTTCTACTATCGAGTAAATGTTTATCCCCGAGCCAATCATTTCCTAGTTGGCTTCGGCCCCTCGGATGGATTTCTAAAAGCTTGAGTCGGCCTCGACTCTCGAGTGGATTTCTATGCTCGGGTAGATGTTTACCTCCGAGTCTATTATTCTCGAGTTGGCTACGGCCCCTCGGGTGGATTTTTAAAATCTCGAGTCGGCCTCGGCCCTCAAGTGGATTTCTACACTTGGGTAGATGTTTACCCCCGAGCATATTATTTCCGAGTGGGCTTCGGCCCCTTGGGTGGATTTCTAAAAGCCCGAGTCGGCCTTGGCCCTCGAGTGGATTTCTACTCTCGGGTAGATGTTTATCCCCAAGCCTATTATTTCCGAGTTGGCTTCGGCCCCTCGGGTGGATTTCTAAAAGCTCGAGTTGGCCTCGGCCCTCGAGTGGATTTCTACGCTTGGGTAGATGTTTACCCCGAGTCTTTTATTCTCGAGTTGGCCTCGGCCCCTCGAGTGGATTTATAAATTCTCGAGTCGGCCTCGGCCCTCGAGTGAATTTCTACGCTTGAGTAGATATTTACCCCCGAGCCTATTATTCCCGAGTTGGCTTCGGCCCCTCGGGTGGATTTCTAAAAGCTCGAGTTGGCCTCGGCCCTCGAGTGGATTTATACGCTCGGGTAGATGTTTATCCCCGAACCTATTATTCCCGAATTGGCTTCGGCCCTCGGGTGGATTTTTAAGTCTCGAGTTGGCCTTAGGCCCTTAGCCCTCGAGCAGATATCTGCTCTCGGGTGGATACTTATCCTCGAACTCGTCTATACTCCTGAGTTAATGAAAGCCCTCGGGCGGGCTTCTATCCTTAAGCTAATCTACGGTTGTTTTTCTTCCCCGATTTCGCTCTCCTGGGCAAGGCTCCAAAGCGGCCCGCACTGCTGAATGAAGAGCTACGAGCTCGCCTTACATAAGACTAATTTTTAAGTTGAGAGAGTATCAAACTCGGAGATTTTTATAAGTACTTAATGCAACGAGCCCAGATTTAGGTTACAGAATTCGGATCTTGATGTTCGAGCATGGAGCAGAAACAAACTCAAATACTGAGTAAAAGAGAAGAGATTTTATTGATAGTAGAGGCCGAGAGCTGAATACAAGGGTGCCCGACCTTGTGGTCGGGAGAATTGCAAAGGGCATGAACAACTAATCTTACGAAAACAAAAGTAACAAAATCAGTCGACATGGACGACCTCTGCATTAGTATTAGCAATGGCCTCCAACTCGGTTGTGACCTCGGGAGTGCCGTCTCCGCCAGCTTCGACTCCAACGCCGGCGTCGGGAGTGGTTCTAGATTCCATCCCATCGGCGTCTTCGGGAGCAATCTCTGGCCTGGCTTCGGCAGAAGCCTCCGCAGCGTCCTCGTCCGCCTTGGCAGCCCCATCTAGCTCTGGTTCAAGACCGCTAAGGTCGATTCTAAGGCAGAACTGCTGGACTTGAAGATGACAATTGTCGAAACCTTGGAGCATAGTAGCAGCAGCCCCTTCCACCAGTTCAGCGAGGTACTCCTCCGACTGACGAAACTTCTCGATGGCCTCACGGGCGGATGATTCCACCAGGCCCTCGAGCCACCCAACCTTTAGCTCCCGCTCTTCCGCCTCACCCTAAAGGCGGATCAGAGCAGCTGCAAGCTCGGAGATATGACTTATAGAGGAGGAGCGAGCCTAGGAATGCTCGGCCTCTATAGCTTGGATCTGAGCCAGCTTATCCTTTATTACGACCTCGAAAGCACGTACCTTCTTCTTGGTCTTCCGAAGCTGCTGTGCAGCGGCGGCTGCTTTCTCTTCGGCCTCACGCCGCTGCTGCTCCATGGCGGCCGCCCAATTTTCAGCTTCCTGCTGGCGCTGCACTGCAGATGCCTCTCGGGCTTCGGCCTCTTATCCTTGGAGCTCAGCATGCTCCATCCTCAGCCTGAGCGTCTTCAGCTCCTCCCAATCGGCGAGTATGCTGGACATCAACAGGTCGACCACGTGAAGAGACTAGCACAAGAAGAGAGGAGTGTCAGCAAAAACTGAACATCCACCAAAGAAATAAACAAGTGACGGAGGGGCGGCATTACTCACCCGTACGCTCGCCGAGTAAACATGGTGGACGAGGTCGCCAAGGTTCTCCTCCATCAATGCGCGGTCGTGCAGGAGCATGATGCTGCGCACGAGCCCGCAAGCGACCTCTTCGGATCCGAGGGCCGAATCACCCTCAGATGTGCACCGTGGTTGCTCCTTGCCGGACTCGAAAAATGCCGACTCGATTCTCGCCAAGGCCGGAGCCTCGGAGAAGGTTGCAACCTTGGCGCATAATGAAAAGTTGGGGGGGGGACCGAAGTCTTGGGCCCACACTCCAGCTCAGAACCCAGTCTGGATGGCTGGACTATCGCGACGATCTCCGGGACTTGGTCAGCAGGTACGACCACCGTTGGGAAGATCCCCCCAGTCATCGATTGGGGCACCTCGGCCTCTTCTGCGGGCCCCTGGCTAGGTCCGACCAAAGAAGGGGCGACAACCTCGGGCTCTTCCTGCTCGACCTCGAGGTCGGAGGCGACTCTTGCCTTCTTTGGCCTTCCTTCAAGATGGACCCCTTTGGGGGCGGCCCTTTTCTTCTTATATGTGGCCATCAGCGTCTTGGTGTTGAAGATCATCCCTGCAATATCTGTAGACAAAAAGTCTTATCAGCATCCCCGATATAAAAGGAAAAGAAGAAAAAGTCAAATTATTCTTACCCTCGGGACGAGTCGGGCTCAAGCCAAGATTTATCAGGGCCTCCTCACTGAGCAGGTCGGGGAGCCTGGAAGTTTCTTTCAGTCTGAGCAAACTATCCAAGGTCTTCTACTCGGACTGCGATAACTGCGGAGCCTATTATTTACTGAGGCGAGCGGAAAGCTCCAGGTCGGATTAAATCCCTACGACCGCTCGGAGAAGATATAGAAAAAATTATCCTTCTACCCGTGGATGGAAGTAGGCAGGCCCCCAAACAACTTACAACCTCCTCGAGGGAAGAAGTACCACCACTCTTTATGTTGCCTTTGAATATAAAGCAACTCCTGAAGACATTCACCAAGGGGGCAAGCCATGTGCTAGGCAGAGGGCGAGGAAGCCGATGATTAGCCTCTATGAATTCGGGGCAAGCTGCGTAGGCACCAGGCCGTACGCCGTCAGAAGCTCACCCACAAATCCATGCAGAGGAAACCTCAACCCTGCTTGGAGTGTATCTACGTACACTCCAACCCAACCGCTAGGTGGGTTGGTGACTCGGTCTCCGAGGTCCGGAAGTTCAAGAACGAACTCTGGAGGAATGAAGAATCGGGCTCGAACTGAGCCCAGATCCTTGCCGGTCATGAGTGAGCCTATTCCGTACGGACTCGGACCCACCTCAAGCTCAACCTCTTCCACCTCGAAAGAGGCCGGAGCTCGCGATGGACGCTCCGAAGCTCGAAATATTGATGATTGACCTCTTGCATTCCGCCATATGAGACGCTTCGGAGAAGGGGGCATTAATGGTTGGCTTCTCCATTCCGCAAGACAAAGTGCTTCGGGGGATGGAGAATTAATGATCAAAACCTTCCTCGTCCTACTCCAGCAACCCTCCGAAAAGGAACGCCCACGTGGAAAACTGAAAAATTTCCACGACGGATTTTGCTCAAGAAAATCTGGTAGCTCGGGCCTCCCAAATCCGACGTCAACCTCTTGACCAAGAAATGCGCCAAGGCTAACCTGGCCCAATACATACCCCTTCTTGCTTATGTAATTGAAGCACTGGACGATCAGGAGTCTGCATACTTCCATCGTTCGAGCAGCAAGGCAGCTCAACCTCGGAAATGGGGGGCAAATGATAGGGGAAAAAATGGATCGTCCAGCCCACAACTAAAAGGCCGCCCAGTAAACATCAATGATAGTCAGCTGAATCTTCGCTTCGACCCATGGTCAGCTCATCCTCAGGACTCCGCCGAAAGCTTCACCAACTCTAGATATTTGCCGACTCCCTCGACCAAGCTCGGGGTACCTCCAGACAATCGCCGACTCCCCGACCAAGCTCGGGGCGCCAACCCCAGCAGTATGCCCCGACCCTCGAGCTCGGAGCGCTCCAGCGAACACGCCTCGGAGATCGGAAAGCCGAGATACTCCCAGCACTCGCCAAGCTGACCTCGTCAAACGCATGATGCGACGACTTGACGAGCTCAGCTTTGCCAATGATCCAACCCATGTGCGGGCCTGCGCCCACCTACGTGGCCGTCCAGCCATACCCTATCGTGACTGTCAACACCCTACCGTTCTCAAGAATGGGCAGTACTGCACGCCACCGGCCAGCCTAAGCTGCGCGCCATTCGGCTCAGAGCCACACCCCTTCATGATGAGGGCTGACAGTACCTCTGCCGCCTGAGCCACTCCACCGAGGCTATAAATAGCTCGGTCAGGTAACTTCTAAAGGACTTTTGGCTGGACCAACTTTACTCCACTCTAACTTGATCGTCGGAGGGCCCTCACCAAAAATACGGGTGAGGTTTTGTGCAGGTCCGCGGCCGTCACACAGGAGGTGGCTCCCGTCTTTCCCCTTTCTACCACCGGCGGCTCGCTCGGCTCCACCGGTGTAGTCACCCTCGGGCCAAATTTGAACCACAACACTAACCATCTTGTATCATATTTTTCACCATTAGGTAATATACGAATGTAATATATCGTAGAGAAGTATCTATTGTTTTCATCTTTAGGAAAATGAAAATCATAATCTCTAATTGGACTTCTTTCTACCATTAGATCTCTAAATTTTGTATCAATCTTTTTCCATTGACCATGATCATAAAAATTTATAAAAATAGAACTAGTTTCATAATCTTTTTTCTTGTTTATCCTATCTCCATCTGATATTTCATTGTGCTCCTCACTAGATATTGTTACACTAGCAATTTCATTTTTTAACTCTATTTCGGGTGTCTGTTCTGTTACTAATTTCTGAGTTGAATTTGATGTGGTGTTTTGTTTGTTTGTAACAATAAATTTATCTAGAGCTTCTTTTTTAGATTGAATGAGTTTATCGATTTTTTCTTTTTTCTTGAGTTTTTCATACCCACAGTCATATTTTCTTTTAGACATTTTAATCTATAAATAATATTATCAAATTAAGCAATTAAAAAAGCACCACAAATAAATCAAAATATGAAAAAGTTAAAAATGATAAAACTTGATTGTGTCAAGAAAAACAAACTCGGATTCTGACAAGTAGTGTCGAACTTAATTATGTCGAGAAGAGGCCGAATAGTGCCGAACTCGACGATGAAAAGTGGCCGAATAGTGCTGAACTCGATGGCGAGAAGAGGCTGAACTGCTGAAGTCTACCAACGTACAATTGGACCCAAAAAAAAATCAATTCTAGTGTCTCTAACTTGATTAAATAAAAATTAATTGGATCAAAAGATTAATTAATAAACTAGCTTAGAAGCTAACAGAGGAGAGACAGTGGATTAGATTCTCACCGATCACCACTGCCTGGGATTGGGATCAGTGGGATGCTCATAGTCCAACGGAGGACGGTGGACTTTGGAGTGAGCCAAGCTGCCGAGGAGGCCGGAGCGGCGGAGCCAGAGGTCGGAGGAGCCGAGGACGACGAGAAGATCTGGAGAGGACTCCTCTCAGAGGAGATCCGGCTGGCGGCTCACCACTCGCGGGGTCTTTCATCGGCCGGAGCCGACTAGCCGAGAAGGTCGGAGCCCGGAGGTCGGAGGCTCGAAGCCTCGGAGGAGCCGAGGATAGCGAGGAGAGATGGAGCGGTGCTGTGGTGGAGCTTGAAGAGGACTCCGGAGCACTGAGCAGGGGCTCCATCGGAGAAGTGCCGAGCTGAAGAACTGAAGAAGTCGACTAGCCGAGCTACCGAGTCTACCGAGAACCGGAGAAGGTTCACTAGTTCAGCAATAAAAAAGAAAGCACCGGCGGCAAAGAACTGAGAAGGGGGGGAGAGAAGGGGGGAGGAAATGCCCGTGGCTTGTCATTTGTCAATTGTCGTAGCCGTTGCCTAGGGCCTAGCCAGTCTGTCGTCGGGGAGACGCCGAAGGAGATGCACTGTAGCAGCGTAGCCCGGTACTGGTAGCCGTCGCCCACTGCCCAGGCTGCCTAGCTATGACTCTATAAGCTAGCTTTCGAATGGGAAAGGCTGAAAGCTATGCATTAATTAAGCAAAAAAAAAAAAAATTGTGCGGTGGGTGGGGGCCTTCCCTGAGCCGGGGGCCTTAGGCAACCGCCTCAGTCGCCTAAGGCCCGAGCTGGCCCTAGCTAATGATGAGGACGATCTTTACTAATTAAGTAGGATATGGACATTATTTTTTGAGGTTGGATGTATTGTTTCAATTTGCATTTTGTATAACAGAAAACGATCGAAAAAAGCTCCGTGATTGTGGTTATAATGATGAAATAATATGGTTTTTTTTCACCTTGTAAGTATTGTACTAAATTACCGTAGGGTGAATAGAGTCGGATGAAAATAACTGTTTTTATAATGTCTTAATATTATATCCATCAATAGATATCGTAAATGTCTCTTGATAAATGAATATTATGGCATTATGTCGAAGGTTGTGGAGTGAATTATTCAATATCAAGTGACAAGTTTTCAATATGAAAATAGTTATATGTGCCCCTTAATCTAATGTGCTTGTCGTTTTGAACAAATTACATCCTATCCTGCATGTCACCAATTCTCTAATATTAGAAATGACAATATATTGAGAGGAGTGGTGATTACTTGTATGATAATGGGCTAGGATACATTTATTTTTATATGGAAGCTTGTGCAAAGAATTGGAAAAGATTTTTTTTGAGGGCTTAGATTCTTTTATTTTATAGCATGTAGTAGGCATCTAGGTGTGACACTAAAATCTTTTGTGAGATGCTACATAGATAAAATTCAAGCACATTTATTTCAATCTCACCAACAAAATAGATTTTTCTAAATTTCATGACAATTTCTAAAGCACTGCTCCAATGATGCAATGAGGTTGGAGTGCATGTCAACTTTTTCTGAAATTTATATAAATTGATCATGATTATTGCATAGCAATATACTAGGGTAAAATTATGTTTATATGGAAGTTCAGCTTATGCAAAAAAAAGAAGGAAACTACTAATTGTGATTTTCATTTCACCTCGTAATACAAGCATATTTGATGGGATGCTGAATATGTCAAATTTAAGAAAATAGAAAAATGTTTGCATGGTTCTTACAAAATGCACATCATATTTGAAGAACCATGCACGCTCCCTTCTACAATTTTTTATGATTTTCCTTGCTTCCCAAGTCTATTGGATTGATGTTTACTCTTGGTTAACTATTTCGCATCCAAACACAACCACATTTTATCAAAATCCACTGTTACACTCTTTGCTCTCCAAATGCCAAATTAAATAAAGAGTGTGATAATGTTTTAGACATCCCTCAAATGGAACATCCTCTTGCAACTTAGGTGTATCACATTCCTCTCCAACTGGATTTGCTTACCCTTATTGTAATAGCATTGTCTCTATTTGAGCGTGCAAAGCATTTTCCAATGATATAAGCTTAGTACATGTCAACCAAGATATTAAAACAAATCAAAAACACTGTTGCATTAACTATTTTTTCCAACCAAATATATCTCAATCAATCATCTACCAAATAGACTCTAGATTTTTATAAAAAAAAGAGAAAAGAGTCAAGACCACACGGAAAACTTCATCATAAAACTTAGACACTCGCATAGAAAACTTGTAAAACAAATTGTCAAGCCAAAATTCTTAAGCACCTTGGGCTCGTTTGGTTCGCGGAAAGCATTTTTCCTCCTAAAAATATGATTTCTGAGAATAAATTTCTAGGAAGAGCATGCCTAGGAAAGTATTTTTGGCATGTTTGGTTGACCATTGGAAAGTGACAAATTTCCAAAGTGTTTATGTTTGGTTGACCATCCACTTTCCTGAGAAAGTTATGTATAATTCCTATTATGCCCTTAATAAAAATTAGATTTTTAATGCCTCTTTAATGCTTCTTTAATGCTGAAAGACTTTTTTGGGTATGTTTTTAATGCCTCTTTAATGCTTCTTTAATGCTGAAGGGTTTTTTTGGAAAAAAGTAAAAATGGAGTGATTTCCGCCTAATGGGAAAGTTACGTAACTTTCTCATGTTTCTAATGGAAAAGATTTTTCATGAAATGTGGGAATCATATTCCAGTGGAAATACAATTTTTCCGTCTCTCTCATTTGAAAAGTCCAACCAAACAAGAGGCATCTAATTACTTTTCCGTTGACCATATTTTTCTCCCTTCTTTTTCCGCAAACCAAACTAGCCGTTATGTCAACCTAAAGACTTTCAACTACCAGCTTGTTAAAGATAGTCTAATTGCTCGGGAAAACTATATCAGCCCCCTCCTTGAGTTCCGACCACCTCCAAGAATTCGGAGAAACTGAAGCTGTTGCGCCACAAACTCATAGATAGAGAAGAACAAATCACAGAATGCCACGTCTCAAAACAATGTCGGCATTGTACGTGGCTTCTTCTTTGTTCCCTTCTTACGTCAGTGCTTGCGTCACACACCGACCGCCTCTTGTAGCGGATCTCTGTCGCTTTCGGACCTCGTGAGCCATAAAATCCGAAAAAATATCTAACGCCCCCTCCCTCTCTTTCCTCTTCTTTTGTCGCTGGTCCAAGCGCGTCGCGTGAAGACGGTGCGGGTCTGCCCCCACGCCGAATCGCTCCTCCATCGCCTCCGATCGCTCTCTTAGCTTCATCCGTTTCTCTTCTTTGTCGAATTAGGTAATTCCCGCACTTTCTGGTTCTTAATTTTGTCTGCATTAGAATTTTTTGAGCTCATTTCTTCCTTATTTTCGCGTTTGATTTGACTGATTGACTTACGATTCTTCTCCTTTATGAGGTTTTTCTTGAGCTAAAAACATGGCTTTGTGGTCTCCCTTTGATCAAAAAGTTTGGATCGTTTTGTTGTTTATTTGTTTTTTTGTTGTTTTTTGTGTTAGTAGCTTTGACGCATGGGTGGGATGGGTATTGGGAACAACTTTGGGGATTTGGGATAGGGAATCTAAGAGATAGGGAGCGGAAGGGACCTGGAGATCGCCATCACTTGTTGCCGTTCGCTATAGGCGAGGAGGAAGAGCGAGCACTACTCTCGCTATCTCCTCTACCGTGCGGGAAAGAGATGCTATACGCCCCTCGCAATCCGGGCCGGAGATGGAAGCCCGTTACTCGTTCTAGCGTGTGACTACTCTAGGTTGTTATCTTTTTTCCTTTTTTGAGAATAAAGGAGACTAATGGGCAGTAAGCCGCAATAGTCACCGGAACGGAAGTAGAAAAGTTTTATGTACATCCAGAATGACTGAAGAGGAAATATACAAGAGAAAGAAAAATAGGAAAACAGGAGCACGCTAAGAAGTAAAAGAAGAAAAAAAACAAAGGAGACTCAGGTGAGCCGGACAAAGTGGCTCAGATAACACAAAAGAACCTGGGATCATCACAATGCTTGTGATTCCATCATATTCTCCTTCTGCGAGAACCGCACCAATGGAAGTGCAATAGGAGGGCTTCATTTCATTCGGAGAGTCACACAAAGCCGGACAACAGCAACAACAGAAAGAAGGCTTCGTCCATGCTCATCTGAAGAGGAAACACTTGATCCTCAAAGCTTCCTAATCCGATCCTGCAGCTTGCCAAATCGAGAAGGGATTTATGATCAAGGAGAATAGACCAGCTACTAACCAAGCTAATAGCAGAGAAGTCAGTGGATGAAGGTAAGGAACTTTGATTCATGCAGATTCGACTATTTCGCTTCTTCTAGCAGCACCAAAGAAAAGCAACAATTAGCATGAGCACAGCAGAATAAGTCTCTTGAGGAATAAGCTGATATCCATTTGGTATAGAGATCCTTTAGATCACCATGTGGGCAAGGGACATTTAGGTGCAAGCAGAGAATGCTCCACATTTGAGAGGCAAAACGACAAGATAGGAAGAGACGAGCAGCTGTTTCTAAAGGATTAGAGCGACAGGGACAGCCACCAAGGGACTTATCCATTCTTTTCAAAATGTTTCCCCTAGTGTTTAGTTTGTCAAGAAGTGTCATCCAGAAGAAACATCTAACCTTTAGAGGGACTTTGAGTTTCCAAACAATAGGAGTCCCATTTGATTCCCCTTTTCAGGAAGCCGTACAAAGATGCAATGTTGAACAGACCAGAGGCGGTAAGGGACTATGAGTGATCATCCAGTAGGTTTGGATCCAGCAGAGTCCCGTTAAGGATGCTAGACAAATACTGCAGTTCAGCCGCAGCCTCGAAAGGGAAGTGCCACATTAGAAGTGCCAAGAGCTTCGATTGAAAAATTGAGCCACATACCTAGATTTGAGCCTAGAAGCCTGATAAAAGTTGGCAAATAAGGCTCTCAAAGGTAAATTCAAGATCCACTTGTGCTTCCAAAAGATTAGCTTCAACCCATTCCCAACAACAAAAGAAGATATGTTCCAAAAGGGTTGCAAAGAGGAGAGTGTGCCATTAAAGATAGTAGAGCATTTCCTCTTAGGCTTCCAACAATCAGTAAAAGAAGATAGATGCAAAGAGGAAGTGCCAAAAGAAGATATGATGGGGACATCAGAGCCCTTCATTCAGATGATCCTGAGCCCCCGGATTGAGTTAGATCCGGATTGGGTCCATTTGAGTCCGAGCCATTTTCTTTTATTGCATTATTTGCTTTTGTCTTAGTCAAGTCAATTTGGTCAGTTATTTTGTTATTAGACTAGTCAATTGGGTTTATGTAATTGGGTCAATAATGTAAGGTTTATATAAAGACCACCCCTCTCATGTATGAGGCAATTGATGATTGAATGAAAAAAAACCCTAGCCTCCTTATTCTTCGTCTTCCTCCTCTTTTCTTTTTTCTGTGTCTCTATAACCTCTTCTTCCTTCTCCCTCCCTTGTTCTTCCTCCTTCTCCTCTTCCCTTGTAGTTGTGCTACATCAGCTTGGTATCAGAGCCTCGGCTTTACCCCTGCCGCCAAAGCCACGGTCCAGTTCCTTGTCTCTCCTCTCTCTCGGTTTCACCAGATTCTCTTTTCTCTTCATCGGTTCCCACCAACGACAAGAACAGAGCCCCTTTCTCTGTCAATGCCATTCACCAGAAGGAAGGGCCGCCTCAACTCCCTCGGTCGGATCTTCTGCGGCCACCGCAGGCCACCAACCCGTAGGGAGTAGACCACCTTTCCCCTCCCCCCCCAAAACCATAGAACTGGGAAGCCCGGTTCTTCTCACATCTGTCCATGCCACCCCCACTTGGAGAAGACCCCCACCGGCCATCGTGTTTGGTGACTTAACTCCACGGAAGCCCGCCGCTTTACTGTCCACTGCGTAGCACCCGGACTGCAGGAGTCGTGACCGACCGCCGCCCACAACCGCCCTGCGACAACCCCGGAACACCCTCCGCTCGTGCCGTACCACCCGAAAAGAGGCCGCCCGCCGCCGTGACCGGCTGCCGACCACAGAGCCGCGGTCGCGATTTTCGCCGCCGCCCCTTCGGCCGATCCACAGCCGCCACCCTCCCCTCCCTTCTGCAGCTGCCACCGCAAGGGTCGGAGAGCCCTCCTGGACCGTCGGAAGGTTGAAAGTTGCTTAACGGGTAAGCTTCATACCCATTAACCCAAAACCCGGTTATCCGGGTCCAACAAAAGAAAAAGAAGAAAAAAAAGAAAAGAAAAAAAAGAGAAAAGTCCCCTGCACGTGCCGCACGTGCGTGCAAAAAAAAGAAAAAAAAAAAGAAAAAAAAAGAAAAAACAGCGTTACCTCTGTAATTGTTCATCTTCAACCTTCACCCGCACTGTGAACCGCGCCGCCGCCGTTGTCGACCGCATCATCACCGCACAGCAGCTGCCCAATCGCCGCCCACCCGACGAGTAGCGCCGCCGCACCGGCCAGCCGTCCCCTCCGCCCCTCCGTCGCTGCAGCACCGTCAAGCTGTGCGCCTCCTCCGTGGCCAACCGTAGCGCCGCCTCCGCCAGGCCCCGCCTTATCCGAGCCCTCCGCCAAGCTTTTCCTCCGAACACCGCCTTCCCCGAGCAGACCGCCCGCAACGCTTCTTCGTGTCCTCCGAGCACGCTGCCATCGAACCACAGAGCCGCCCCACCCCTGTGCTTCCTTCTCGGCGCCGAGATCCATCCTCCTGCCTCTGCTCCGCCGCCGGTCATCCCTATCCCGAACCCTCATCACCTTCCACCTCCCCTCTTTCCCCTCATCCCTTTTTTCTTCGGCCACTGTAACTCACCCGAGCCCAACACCCCACCAAAAACCTCACCCGAGTCCCATCAGCCCCCTATCTAAGCCGCAGTCTACCAAGGCCTTCGGGCCCAATTCCCCCAGCCCTTCTTTCAAGGTCCATCAGCCCATTGTTTTACAGGCCCATAGCTGCAGGCCCACAGGTCAGTCAGGTCCCGTGCCGCTGATTGTCTTCCCGCCAAGTTGCTGTAATCAGGTCTGGTTGAAGTCATTTGCCGAGCCTACTTGCTATGCTGTATTCTGGTCGTCTGCTTCACGACAGGTGATAGGTTTCCACTTTTCTTGGGCTTGTTCATTTAATTATGTTCTAGTTCTCTTGCATGATAGCCATATTTTTGAAACTTATTTTTGCTGTCAAAATTCAGAACATATAACTCGTACTTTCAAACCCATCCTATTCGCCCTTTAAAATCTAGATATTAAATTAGCACACTCTAGCAACTGGATGTTTCTTAACATTCTTTGATCAGATTACTTTAGAATCAGAATAACTATACTACTTGATTGCAGTCTAATTTCTTAAATTGAATAATTTTAATCCTTAATTCCAAATAAACGAAGTAAAAATCAACAACATTTAAACTTTAAGTTATTCTTGTGAAAACTTTCTGGTCTCTGAAATCATAATAGATTGCATTAGTAGGTTGTTATGCATCAAATTTGGTCCTACATCATATTTATTAGAATTTCATTAGTGATACTACATTTCACATCATCACCTAGTGTCGTCATTGCATGCCAACCCATAGTGATAGGGAGTACTATTTCAATCAACCTAAAATCCCTGTAGTATCATGAATTCCGACGTTTTGAGATCTCTCATGGAATAGTTCGATGCCATGTGGGCTGGAAACGAGAAATTCAAAAAAGAAATCCATGAGCTCATGCGAAATTCTAAGATTCCTAAACTGTCAATCCCCATTGCAGCCCAACCTAAAATTAGTTTGGCCGCACCACCTATAGTCTTTCCCCATCCTCCTAGGAACCAACCACCTTCCGATCACCAGCGCAATCTAGATGAGAGGTTGCTGCGTACCGTAAGAATAGAGGCCCCTACCTTTGCTGGTCAACCCGAGCCAAGTGTGTATCTTGATTGGAGAGCCACCATGGACAATTACCTTGAGTGAAACGAGATGACTGACGATAAAAAAGTGTGATTTGCCAAAATGAAGCTTATTGGGCAAGCTCACTGGTACTAGCATAATGTTGAGCATATGCGTGAGACCCAAAGGATTTCTCGTATAACTACATGAGAGGATATGAAAGAAAAGCTAAATGAGAATTATCTGCTATTTTCGTACCGACAACGCCTTATGGATATGTGGCAGAAGCTAACTCAAGGGACATCGACAGTTGCTGATTACATCGCACGATTTGAGGAGTTTCATATGAAATGCGGTGTAATAGAAGAGGAGACTCTTATCCTCTCTAGGTTTCGGGCAGAACTCCGCGAGGAAATCCAGAAAGAACTACTCCTCCGAGAAATTACTACTCTTAACCAAGCATACCAGTTGGCTCAAGATGTAGATAGTTTTTTAAGACTACCTGTGGTGAGGCCTATCGACCCTCGACCACTGGCCCCAGGAGCCCGACCTAACCAAAATTATCTTCCACAATTTAAACTGCTTTTCAATCTTCCTAATCAGCCCGGCCTAACCCAAGCACTGAATAGGACCTCTCCGATGCCTGTCCCAAACCCTTCAACTGATAAGGAAAAAAGGAATATTAGGTTCCAACCCTCCTTCTCGAAGCTAAACCCAATGCTTCTGGTGCCAAAAGTTCGGCCACATCGCGTCCCAATGCCCTGCCAAGACTTACCTGATTACTGAACCAAAAGCTGGGAGCTAAGAGACCAAATATGTCGAAGAAGTCTAGGAACCAAATATAGAAGACTATGTAAAAGACTTTGAAGACGAACCTACAGGATTAGACTTTGTCCAAGATGATTTCCAAAGGGAGACTATTGACCTAAGTACAACCAAGCCACTTCACATCATTACTGTGGAAGAGGTAATGAAAGATATTGAGAGCCAGTCACCTGAGTTGGCACTTGTGGCTAAAGATACCAATGCGGAGTCCAACCTTGAACATTCCCCTGTAGTAGTTCCCCTTCTATAGGAGTTTCATTCTGTAGTCCCTGGTGATCTTCCGGATGCACTTCTTCCGATGCATGATATCCAACACGCAATTGAACTAGTTTCCGGAGCATCTCTGCCCAACCTTCCACAACATAGGCTCAACCCGAATGCATATACTAGGACCTGGGATTTAATGTTATCGACAGTTGAGTTTGCATATAATAGTTCGGTTAACAAATCCATAGGCATGAGTCCATTCGAAGTGGTGCATGATTACAAACCTAAGCAACCCATAGACCTATTTTTTATATCTCATCAGTATAGAGTCTTTGAGTCTGCACAGTCATTTGTATCACATCCACATTCATTGTATCAAGAAATCAGCAATTGTATTCACTTTAATAACTTAAAATATAAATCTCTTGCTGATTTACACAGACGTTATAAAGAGTTAAGTGAAAGAGGTTATGTCATGATAAGAATTAGGCTTGAACGACTTTCTTCGGAAACGTTCAAGAAATTGCAAGCTTGTAGTGCAGAATCGTTCAAAGTCTTAAAGAAAATCAGTTCGAATGCATATGTTATGGATCTTCCTGATAACTATGGGATTAGTGCAACATTTAATATTGAAAATTTAGTCCCATACAAAAGACAACATTCATGTCTTCTGACCTCTTTATTGATATACCTGCCCATGTTGAACACCCTGACTCAAGGTCCGCTGTACCGGTACCGGTGGCGGTCCGAACCGGTACGTACCGGTCGCGTATCGATCTTGTACTGGTCCGTACCGATACCGGTACCGGTACCGGATTTCCACTGATCCGGTACTGGTCTCAGCCCAGACAGATATGTACCGGCCTGTACCGGCTGGTATGGACCGGTACGGCAGACCATGTCCTGACTTATTACCTGCTATTGAGCCACTAGCTCTCAAATTTTATGCACGCAGAGAACAAATAGAACATATATTGGATGAGCAGGTTATGTCAACCAAGAACGGTGGTTACCAATGTTACCTTGTTCGGTGAAAAGGTCGATCAAAGTCTGACGTGACGTGGATTTCCAGAGCTCAGTTGCAACGCCTTGACCCCGATCTTCTGGAGCAGTACGACAGCCAGCCAGACCTGTACTCGACGGGGTCGAGTTTTTTCCACCCGGAAGGAGTTGATGGGGACATCAGAGCCCTTCATTCAGATGATCCTGAGCCCACGGATTGAGTCAGACCCGGATTGTGTCCATTTGAGTCCGAGTCATTTTCTTTTATTGCATTATTTGCTTTTGTCTTAGTCAAGTCAATTTGGTCAATTATTTTGTTATTAGACTAATCAATTAGGTTTATGTAATTGGGTCAGTATGTAAGGTCTATATAAAGACCACCCCTCTCATTTATGAGGCAATTGATGATTGAATGAAAAAAATTCCTAGCCTCCTTCTTGTTCTTCTTCTTCTTCCTCCTCCTCTTCCCTTCTTCCTGCGTCTCTATAACCTCTTCTTCCTTCTCCCTCCCTTATTCTTCCTCCTTCTCTTCCCTTGCAGTTGTGCTACATCAAGATAGCATTCCCCGTTGGACGCTATCTTCGCATCTATATAATGAGATAACAATCTAGAGTTGTTATCTCATTAAAGTAGATTGGGATAAAGTTAGGATAAGAACATACCAAATAGGTGATTTGCGGATCATTATCCCATTATCTCTCACATGATCTACAACACAATCTATTTGGCATAAACAATATTCTTGGGATATTCAATCACAAGAATCATGGTTTATATCAATAGCCTGAGGGGTGAGACTAACAGAAGTTGCTCTTCTCAAAAAAGAGAAATATGCCAAATGTCCATCCGACCAGCATGCAACATCCCCTCCTTATGAAGCCCGCCCAAGACTTGCATGTTCTCTACACTAGGCCGAGTCAGCTCCAATACCACACAAACATTATGCTTAGAGCTGTAAAACCTAGTCCACATGTGCACTACTTTGGTTATAATAAAACAAATATTTTGAAAATACTATTAGAAAAAACAAAACTATGCTTTTTCTAACAAAGAATTTGCAAAGCATGATCAAACACATATCCTTGGGGTGATAAGATATATAGTGCGTACGCATGACCTTATCATTATGGTATAAGGGCCAAGGAATATTCCCCTCGCACTACCTTGTTTCACCTTGACAATGACTACTTTCCCAGTATGTGACCTAGTGCATCTCACATTGCTTTGATATTACACACCAAAGTAGTGTCACCAAATATTGGTTTTACAAGACAGTGAAGAGTGACTAAGGGCATAGAGACTTGCCTAAAAAACTAGCTCTCTTCGCACAAGGACAGGAATATGTAGATTTTAAAAGTTTACGAGCATTTTTTCTTGTCCTTTCACAGCGTAGCCTTGGGGCTGTACAAGATATATTTTGTTGATCCAAATCTTCATTAAGAAACATGATTTTAACATCCACTTGAATCAATCTAATTCCAGGTGTACAACAAACAAGATCGTTCGAATAGAAGAAAGTCTAGTTACAAGAAAAAAAGTTTTCTCAAAATCCATGCCTTCAATTTATGTGAAATGTTTTGCAACTAATCTTGCTTTAAACTTGTCTATATTGTTATCACGTCTCTTTATTTTTAAAATCCATTTATTACATACATGTTTTCTTCCAAGGGAAAATTGATAAGTTCCCAAACCTTATTTCTCATCATGGAGCTAATCTTTCCGGTTGTGGCAATAATCCAGTCTTTTGAATTTGGAGAATTCAAAGCCTCAAAAAATGATTTAGGTTCATCATCATTGTTAGCTATGCAAGTACAAACTCAAAATATCTTCTAGAGTACTTTGCCTAAGTGATTGATTTTCTAGTAGAACACTCTCACTGTCATCCACAACTAATACTAAATTCTCATTGATATTAGAATCATTTGGCAACTCAAAAAGTATGATGGCCATTTTAGGCTTCTTTCTTTTAGGAAATTTCTTCTCCATGAAATCAACGTTTCTTTACTTAAAGTCAAAAATAACTCTATTTGCTTATAAAATAACACAACCTTTTGAATGCATTGGAAAACAAGGATGCCCAATGAAGGTGCATTCTAATGTTTTGAAATCTTGTTTTGATCTATTAGCTGAGGGAATAAGAACATGAGCAGCAGACTCAAGGGTGCAGGTTAGCTAACTTTGCTTGGCATCTAGTCCATAATTCATAGGGTGTCTTAGGTACAAAGTTAGAAGGAAGTCTACTCATATGTAAACAACAATAAAAAGAGCATCTCCAAAATTTTAAAGACAAGTTAGCATGTGATATTATAGATCTCACCATATTCAATAGAGTACACTTTCTTCTCTAACCAATGCCATTTTCTTGTGGTGTATAAGAAAACTTAACCTCTCTCCATATGCTGTATGCCATATTGTTCACAAAATTTCTTAAATAGACTTGATGTGTATTCTTCTATCAGTCCTTAAATTTTAAATTTTTGATTCAATTGATTTTCAGCTTCAGCTTTAAACTTTTTGAAATACTGTGAAGCGTCGGACTTGTGAAAAAATAGATAGGAAGATCCATGCCACAAAAAATCATCTATGAACGTGATAAAATAAAGATAACGTCCTCTATCTTGCACATTAATAGATCCACAAATATCTGAATGAACGTGATTAAATAATTCGCCATATCTATAAGCTTTGGTAAATGGTTTGTAGTGGCTTTTCCAGAGATGCAATATTCCAGGTGGGTAGTTCTATTTATTTCCAGGTGATAAAATAAAGATAACCTTATGCAGACTATAATATTTAACTTTTTAGCAAATTTTGTTTGTGTTTGTGTTAGTGCTTGGTTGAATAGCTGGAAGTGTATTTGTTTTCCTGTTTGGCCTATGCCTGTTGAATTTAAGAAATATTCTATACTATTTAGTTACTAGACTTCATTTATATGCTCCATATTGACTTAAATCTTGAACTATAGTTGTCTCTGTAGGAATGTAGGAAGAATGTAGTAATTGCAGCAGTTGCTGGATGATGGAGAGTTGTGACTGCTTGGAGCCACAATGGCCCGCCGATGAGCTTCTAATTAAATATCAGTACATATCGGATTTCTTCATAGCCCTTGCGTATTTCTCTATTCCACTTGAGCTCATTTATTTTGTGAAGAAGTCTTCCTTCTTTCCATATAGATGGGTTCTGGTTCAGTTTGGTGCATTTATTGTTCTTTGTGGAGCAACCCATCTCATAAACTTGTGGACTTTCACAGTGCACTCAAAAACTGTTGCCATTGTTATGACTGTTGCAAAAGTTTCAACTGCTGTTGTGTCCTGTGTGACAGCTCTAATGCTTGTTCATATCATTCCTGATTTGCTGAGTGTAAAGACAAGGGAGCTATTTTTGAGGAGTAAAGCTGAAGAACTGGATAGAGAAATGGGCTTGATACGGACACAGGAAGAAACAGGAAGACATGTTAGAATGCTTACGCATGAAATCAGAAGCACACTCGATAGACATACGATATTAATGACTACCCTTGTGGAGCTGGGGAGGACTTTGGGTTTGGAGGAATGTGCACTCTGGATGCCATCACGTAGTGGTTCAAATCTTCAGCTTTCTCATACCCTGCGGTACAAGATTACAGTTGGGTCAACTGTGCCGATTAATCATCCTATAGTCAATGAAGTTTTTAGTTGCAGTCATGCAAAAATAATTCCACACACATGCCCATTGGCAAGGATTCGGCCTCTTTCAGGAAGATATGTGTCACCAGAGGTGGCTGCAGTGAGAGTTCCTCTTTTGCATCTTTCAAATTTCCAAATTAATGATTGGCCAGAGCTTTCTGCAAAATGTTATGCTGTGATGGTTTTGATGCTCCCATCAGATAGTGCAAGAAAATGGCACATTCATGAAATGGAGCTTGTTGAGGTGGTTGCTGATCAGGTTTTTATCCTACTTTCGACATTCTTTTGTGAATCATTGTTGATTGTATGGGTAAATTTTCATAATAGTGAACAATAGGCTGTTATGATTTTTGTCCATCTTTTACTACTATAGTAAAAGCAGATATGCATCCGGTCTTTGTCAAATGTGGTTTAGTCTTCTCATTGTGCAATGATTATCATTGAAATTTATGCATCTTAGTTTGATATTAGAGATGCCTGGGCTGAGTAAATTCTGCTGTCTCTAGTCACTACTAATCCTGCTATCTTAATTTGACATTAGAGATGCCCAGCCTGAGTGAATTCTTCTATATCTAATCACTTCTAATTATGACTTGAATACTTGAGTTGCATCTCTACCTTTATAACATCTCTGCCTGCCTCTTCACCACACCTGCATAGCATGTGATCAACATACAATAGTTTGCTACTAGTTCATCAGCATCTCGAAAAGCATGCAGAGTTTCTTCTAGTTTACCGTATCAGCTAGATTTTTAATGGCATATGGATTGAATCTTTTTGCATGACTGCCTTGGTAGTTGAATTAACGAAAACAGGAATCTGCAAGGCACCTTCTTCCAATTTGGAAATTATTAGCCTGGCTCAATTAGGTTGGAAATGTCCCATAGTTATGAATACAGTGCATACACTCATGATGTCCTTTAGGTAATAAATGATGGAGTTAGACATAGTTATCTTCATTTCCCTCTTCAAGGAAGATAGATCCTTAGCCCCTCTTCCATAAATTTCAAATCCTTGCACCTTGCGTGCATGCATGTAATATTCCATATACCCAAGGAGCACAAAAATTTATCAAAATTTATCTAGTTTCATAAGAAGGTGCCATCCTCTTAAGGGGCAGACATCAAGAAATGGGTAATATTTTGAGATATTCCACCCCTTCTTCCTAAACAAACTATATTTAATGCAATCGATGCCATCTCCATTATATCTTTTTTGTGGAAGAGCTTTTAGATATTGCCTGGCATTTGTATTGAGGTGTTGAGTATCATTACCATAAAATTGTTTGGTTGGATGGTTGTTGCACACAAGATAGAAAGTTATAGAATTATTAATAAATCTTCATGTGATGTTTGATAGCAATTGAGAGGCAATTGGTTATCTTCATTCCAAAATATGAATTACATAAACTAGGTTTTTGATAGTTATAGAGTAGTTGTCATTAATATTAAAGGAAAAAGGAGATGTGAAGAAAAGTGACTGGATAAATATTATCAGGATAGGCGGAGAAGCAAAATGCAAGGACTATCTTTATAACATTTGCTCTAAGGTTATTGATGTTATGGACTGATGTTTATGCAAAAGGCCATTTGAAATGGAGAGTGATATACTTCGTTTCCCCTGCTTTCTAGATATATTTCATACCTCCTTATTCCAAATTCTAAATGCTAATGGGTGGGCTGCAATGCTGAAAGGCTATTTGTGTTATGGAAGTTCATTCACTAGGTTGATAAGTTGCATTTTTTTCTTTTGTCCATTGTGAGAAGGCGTGAATTATGACCTTAATATATGATTGCCTACCTTGATTTATCAAGTTTTAAAATGTTTGGCCCTATTATTTTTGCTTGTGTACATGTGTTTCAATGTATAATTATGAATTTTAACATATCTGATGATATACTATAAAATAAGCAATACCAATTGATAGTTGGTGATGGTACACCCAAAAGATACAAAGAATGTATTTTGATGATGAAGTGTCCATATGATATATTATATATTGTAGAATATGGAGGTAAACGTTTATTACATTTTATTTTGTTTTTGTTTTTTACATGGCAAGGTGCATTTGGTACTTTAAAGCCTGATGGCACTGGGAGGAAGGGGAATTTTGATGATATCTCTTGTAATAAGGGTCCATTAAGTTATGGCAGTGTTCTTGAAGATTATAATGGTGACATTATTGGCTATTTTTGGGCTTTTTATTGTAAGATTTCCAAACATGCAGTGGTAAAAGTCTTTCTTGGTTGGTAGAAGAAAAGGCTTGTACCTTGACTCATTGGGTAAGCATAATGGGATTCTTTAAGCCAAGATTCAGGCCAATGATGAGTTGGTAGAATATTGGATAAAGGAAGTAGAAATGATGTTCTTGAAGGAAACTGCTTGTCGTGACTTTCCTTTGGGATCCTTTGCAACTTCTCGTACAGTTGTGATGCAGGACAACCAAAGAGTACTCTGTTTTCGATGGGTACCAGAATTTCTTACTTTATCATAATGCAACATGGATTTTTGAAAGAGAATTTAAATTTTAGGGATATGAGCAAATGATGGATGAAAGACCACCTAAGTAATGTAGGGGTTTCAATGATTCTTAAAAAGTAACTAAAATGACAGGCTGCTGGAATTCTCTAGTAGATCTGTGATTTGATTCAGATGGAACTACCAATCTAAAGATCATAAATTGGAAACTTATTGCATAACGTCTTTTTGCATTATGGTGTTGAAATCTAGTGTTGAATTAGAATTTTATATAATATTGATATTAAAATTAAAGAGAAGGTTGCCTACCGGTAAGATAATAGATGAGACCACCATTTTTGGTGGCCTAGGAATTGTCACTCATAGTTCTAGATTTATGACTCCTTGGAAGTTCAGGTTGAGAAGCAAACCTGGAAATATACTTGGGAGATGAAATCCTTGAAGGAAAATAAAGCTGCCTTGAACATAATTACTGGCTTCAAACACCTAATTGATCCCTAAATTATTGAATGCAAGGATTCAAATCCCGTAGGACGGGGCCGTCTCAGTTTCTCCATGGAACAGGTTGCACCATGTCCCGACACTTGAGACAGCTAATGTCCCATCTTGTCCCGATCACCATCCTGTCTTGGTCGGTTGGTCCCCACCCAACACTTAGGACACGGCATTGGATGCCCTGCCATCCCACCAAGACTTAAATCCTTGATTAAATGGACCTAGATAAACCAAACAGAACATGCTAATGCATCAAACTGCTATTTATCCTTCAACAATATACGGCAGCTAGTACAAGAAGCATCTAGTGAAGGAAAGTATTGATGGTTAGATCATAGTAAAGCATAGTATCATACAATTATTGTTCATTTTTCTACCCACTTGGTGATTAGATTAAAGACTGTCAAAATACATGAATTTTGGTTTCTAGTCTTTTTTTTGGGTAGTGCAGATCATCTTCAACTATTTTGATTTTCAATTTGAATGGTTAGTCACTGATTTTGAATTTAGATATTTTTTCAAACACTCTTGATTCTTCATATCTTAAAGTTAATTTCCCAATGTTCTGTCGAAATGGTCTGATTGAATTCTTGAAATTTTTTATGTGGGCCAAGAAAACTCAGTGAAATAGAAAGTTAATGGACATCACATTTAGTATTTCAAAAATTTTCAACCAATTTTCAAGTAATAGAAAATATTTGTCTTCCTTCTTACTCATGAACAATTTTGTTTTCATGCAAGCATGAATGCCTATAAGCTTTGATTCCTTTTATGAGGAAAGATCTTAAGTACATTTTTCTTTATTCAGGTAGCAGTAGCACTTTCACATGCTGCTATTCTGGAAGAATCTATGCGGGCCCGTGATTTACTTATGGAGCAAAATATTGCCCTAGATTTGGCTCGGCGGGAGGCAGAAATGGCCATACGTGCTCGCAATGATTTTCTAGCAGTCATGAACCATGAAATGCAAACTCCAATGCAAGCAATTATTGCTCTTTCTTCCCTGCTTCTTGAAACTGAATTAACTCCTGAACAACGATTGATGATAGAAACCATATTGAAGAGTAGCAACCTTCTAGCTACACTCATCAACAATGTTTTTGATCTGTCTAAACTTGAGGATGGTAGCCTTGAGTTAGAGGTTGGAGCTTTCAATCTTCATGCAGTTTTTAGAGAGGTAAGTGCCTGTTTCTCTGTGTATCTTGTAGGGTATGCTTGTCTCTTCGATTACTTACTTACTGAATTAAATAGTAGGTCATGAATTTGATAAAGCCAATTGCAGCTGTGAAGAAATTGTCAGTGTCAGAGATGTTGGCACCAGACTTGCCATTGTGTGCCATTGGTGATGAAAAACGGCTGATGCAGACTATCTTAAATATTGCTGGTAATGCTGTTAAATTTACAAAGGAGGGCCGCATTTCACTTACAGCTTCAGTTGGCAAGCCAGAGTATTTGAGGGACATTCCTGACTTCTGTCCAGTCCCCAGTGATGGGCATTTTTACCTGAAAGTTCAGGTTAATATATATCCCATACTCCATGAACCTCTTGAGATCAAAAGTTTCCACTGTGACACGTAAGCTACTGGAAAAGTATTATGGATATTATGAGCTATCACTCATCTTGCATGGATTAACTACCAAGCTCAAATTTATGCAGGATATTACATACGCATAATGACTGCATCTTCATCTTGACAGACATTTTGGTGCATGAGCTACTTGCAATAACAATTCTTAAAATCAAGTGGCAATCTTCTATACTGCAGGTTAAGGATACTGGTTGCGGAATCAGTCCTCAAGACAAAGCACATTTATTTACCAAATTTGCGCAGGCTCAAAGTGGAAAAAACCAAGGTTATAGCGGCAGTGGACTTGGGCTTGCCATTTGTAAGAGGTATGAGCCACATAAAACCCAACTTCCTTTTCATGCTAGAAATTAAATTGCAGTAAATGCATGCATTTTTTTGTTTAATTTTCTGCAGGCTCATAGACAGTGATAATACCTATGACTAGTGTGTGAAAGCCTAGCCTCGAATAGTCTTTATGCATCTTTGAGTCTTGTGATTGCTTATCCAAATGGTTCTCTCAGGTTTGTTAGTCTCATGGAAGGACACATCTGGCTTGAAAGTGAAGGTGCTGGAAAGGGTTGTACAGCGACGTTCATTGTGAAGCTTGGGACGTGTGAAAATCCTATTGGATATCAGCAACAAACTGTGCCTAAAGCAAGGCTAAATCATAGAGAGGCAGATCTTTCGGGCCCAAGAGCACTGTCAAAAGATGAGAAAGGACTGGCTCGATACCAAAAAAGTGTATAGATGCTTTGAAAGTCTGGTGAGTCACACCAATTTTGATATAATTCCATGTGTAAAACCTGATATTTCCGATGCTTTCAGGTGGCACATTTTGTTGCCCGAATGAGAAAATTCAGTAGCTCTTGCGGTAGGGAAGGTAGCAGTGTAGAGGTGCTGGTTCCAACGCTGACTGGCTTGGAGGTATTTATATTGGAAGCACTGCATACAAACATCCTTCTATCTGCTTGATTGAAGCTTGCTATAGTAATATATTTGAACTTTTTAGTGAAATTTGGTGCATTTGGATATAAACTTTATTTGTAAGGAAAAGTGTGATGGAAACCGACTCCACCAGTCGTTAAGCATTGTATATTAACCCCTGTTTATCCGCTTGATTGAAGTCTTCTAAGATGATAAACTTTTTATTGATAATTGGTGCACATTTTTTAAGCCTTAAGGAGAATTGCGTGGGAAGCTGACTCCATAAGTCATTCTTTGTGCTGACTGCTTTGACAATTTGGGATTTCCACCATGACATTTGTGGGATATTGGTTGTTGGGACCAATGGGTTCACCACCTCCAAATCAAAAGAATCATGTTTAAGGAGTTGTTTGGTTCGTAGGAAGGGCAGAGAGAAAAATATAGTCAATAAAAAAATTTTAAAAAAAAATCTCATATTTGTTTGGAGATTTTAAAGAAGAAAAAAAAAAAAAAGTAACTTTTCTATTGGGAATAAGTTGTTTCAGGTTCATGCTGCATCCCCAGTGAACTCTAGTTCTGAAATGTTCTAATCCATTTATTTGGTTGTTTATATTCTCTTTATTTTTTCAGAAAGTTTACAGGGTTATATCACAGTTTCTAAAATCACATTTGTAGTCATTCAAAAAGATATCATGTTTGTAGGTTCTAAAATTTGTACATGTAATCAGTGCATCTTTTCTCTCTCAGTCTAGAAAGCTTCAGTTGCCTTTGCATCTGGTGTATTTCCATTGCCCTCTGTATTTGGATCTAGAGTAGGAATTCAACTAAATTAAAGTAAATAAACAAAAGAAAAAAAAAAGTTTATCTATGGATTTCATCTATGGCTGCTGAGCCTCATCCTCTCTTAATAGATGCATGGTGCTTGACGGATTAAAAAAAAAAAAAAAATGTTTGCTTTCGTCCAAGCCACTCTATCCATGGAGAAGAGAATAGATCGGCGAGCTAGTTTGCCAATTATGTGGCTGATCACGGTATTCCGATTTTGTGAACTATAATGACTTGCCCGCTGCCTTAAGAGATCTTCTATTGTTTGGGTTGTACTCATACTCACGTAATCTCGTTACCCCGATGTACCCTACAAAAGAAAGTACTGAAGAGAGCTATATTTTTATATAATTTTTTTAAGAGTATTAATGCAAAAGTCATTCAAGCCATTTACATTTAAAATGATTGGTAACACCATCAGTCAAAGAATCTAACTGAAAGTGGTATTTTTTCCCAAAAGTAGGATAATTTTAAGGGATATGTAATTTGGATGAAAAATATGTAATAACTTATATTTATAATAATATGGGCTCGTTTGGTTTGCCGAAAAAGAAGGGAGGGAAGTGTGGTTAGTTGGAGTTTTCAAAGGAGAGAGATGGAAAAGTTGTATTTCCATGGAAATATGATTTCCGTATTTCATGTGAAAGTCTTTCTCATGAGAAATATTAGAATGTTACTTTCAGACAAGAATCACTCTATTTTTATTTTTTTCCAAAAAGGCCCTTCAGCATTAAAGAGGCATTAAAGATTTAATTTTTATTAAGACTATAATAGGAATTACACATAACTTTCTCAAGAAAGTGGATGGTCAACCAAACATAAGCATTTTGAAAATCTGTCACTTTTTCATGTTTAACCAAACATGCCAAAAGTAAATTCTCAGGCATTCTCTTTTTAGAAATTTTCTTCCCAAGAATTATACTTCTAGGAGGAAAAATGCTTTCCGCGAACCAAACGAGCCCTATATATGCATCTTGACTGGAATTCTACCTAAAAAACAAGTATATGCCCGCCCAAAGGCAATTTGTCTAAATGCTAGATATTGAGTTTGAGGTTGATCAGATATAACCTATGGAGATTAAACTATCAATTTAGCAAGAGAATCAAATGAGGTATAGAACGTGAGTGGTTACCAAAATGTGGAAAGTCGGAAAATAGCTGGAGCTGATTGTTGGAACTATCAAGGACAAATGAAAATCTAGTAGTGATACATGTTTGTAAAAGAAATAAGTGGCTTCTTAATCGTTAAAAATGAATTGTATAAACATAAAAATGTAATTTTATGAAAGGGCCTTTTGCCAGAATTATCTTTAGCTGGCCGGGCAGGCCCCCCATCCTGTGAACATTTCTACGAGAATGAGGCCATTAAATTTCTATCCGCATATAAAAATATATGCGGAAGTATGAAAACCTGGTTCGCAGACTGAACGGGGGTTTGCTCCTTAATTAAGTAGTGCACTATTGTCTACGGTCCGCATAAAATTTATATGCGAAAGAGAACCGCTTATAAATATCTAAGGGGACCTTCGATGTCGGATCTGTATGGTCAAACGGATGCTTCACGTCGTGGGAGGGTGGAAATAGTTCACGAGTAGGTTTGCGTCCGCCTGTACCGCCAGAAGCTCGCACGTGTGCAGGCGCTCCGCATGCCATCCTAATCTTCCGGGCCACCGTTTCTCCGGCGAGCTCCGTCGCCCTCCCCGCCTGCCACAGACGCAATTATCTCGTCCTCTCTGAGTAGTAGCGTAGTGGAGCACAGCACCTATTCGACGGAATACTGAAGTAATGCTTAAGAGACAGCTTCTTTGGAGTAGGTCTGGCGATTTGTACGATGCGGCTTCTTCACACCGAGAGCAAACATGGGCATGCCATGGATCAAATATGGCAATAGCAGCGGGGTTGTACAAAGGAGTGATTTGAGACCCTAGATTTTGGCAGCCAACTCAGACATACTAAAATGCTCTGGACGGGGATGAGGCTTCATAATGGTAAAAAAACGAACAATGCAGCTGTCTAGGTAGCTTCGTTTGTGGTAGAATATACAGAAAATATTGGATGGATGACTAAGGGGCTCTTCCGGTACAGTAACGGGATATTTTGTTTTCTTGATAATATTAAATGTATTCATACTAGATTTGTATGAGTTAGCTATTCCAACAAAAAAAAAAAAAAAAAGTGTAGTGTGAGATTAGATACACAACCAAAGAACAAGGAGGGAGGGAGAGAGGGGTGGAATAATTGATGAATGCGCTACCACCTGATGTGTAACAATTTAAACCATGTTCCCAAAGATGAGCGAATTGCGATCCAATGTAATTCAAATCATTCTTGAATTCAATCAGGATCTGCAAATAGGCTGGCTGGTTAAAGCATCTTTCCTGACCTGCAGTTGACCACATTAGGTGTTGGATCAACCCAGATTTTTGTTACTCCATCACCCTGTGTTACTTCAGGTTATCCCTTTTAGTCAACAACATTGCAGTCTGAATATCTGTTACTAAACACCAATTTTGAATGTATACCCAGGCTCACCAAAATCATCCCTTAGTAGCATCTCAATGCTTGCTCAATCATCTCCCCCAATAGAGCTGTTGGAGTTTGAATTAGCCCATTTGGGCTTCGGCCAACTAGAGGTGCAATCGAGTTAAGCCAAGTCGCATAGCTAGAACCTCGAGCTCGGTAATAGATGAGTTGAGTCAAGTACAGCCAACTCTGTTGCATTTTTCTAATCTCAGCAACCTTGTTATTATTAACATATCTAACAATTTAAAATGATGTTGACTAGCCATTTGACCCTTAAATTGCTTCACCCATAAGTTGACAGGCAATGGATTAACAATGTAGACCAGGCTTAACAAATGAGGTCTTCCTCACTCCTCAGAAAAAAAGATGATTTTACAAGTAATTTTCATCCAATCATTAACTTCTTTCTAATGGTAATAATTGTTTAATACGGTTGAAGGCATTCTTGCAAAATAAGAAAAATAATATTCGGAAATTGAGAATTAGTACACACAATGTTCAGCCCATCTCGATTCCAGGTCTCAAATCTAACCCCATTAGGCCAAACACTTCAACATCCCTTCTTTTCTCCCCTCTCTGTTTGCCTGTAAGCTAACATCCTCTTAAGCAATTATGCATCAGTGACTAATAAACTAGGGCAAGTAGAACTTATTTCGAATCCTTGTGTCTTCTACATAATCAATAAGCAATTAAATCAACTGGTGCATCGAACATTTTGGAGGCTTTTAGTGAAACTATGAGAATGTACCAAGTGAGCTATGGGCATTGATCAGGCCCTAGCATTACAAACAAGGAAAAGCAAAATAAAGAATAAGGGCATGAGACTGCCATTGAAGTCCCTAGGCTTTCGACTGCATTCTATGTAAAAGACTCGTAGCATAAACAAGATGATAAGTTGAACACGAGTTGACATCAAGCATCTAAAATTGACTCTATCTGTACTATATTATCCATCCAGGATTTTCATCGCAGAGTGGTGTACTTGAGACACAAGAACAAAGGATGAAATCCTGTGATGCTTAACAGCATGGATGACAGAAGAAATTCATCATAGGCTTCCTCCGAATAGTATACATGGTAACATGAATTTTAGCAGCAGAGAGGTGAAGAGTGATTAGAATGAAAAATAGCAACCTATGGAATGGATCTTCGTAATGCTTTGTATCAGATGCTAGCAGAGGATCAACATACTGAGGGTGGTGAAGAATCAAAGAAGAGACATATAGCTGAACAGTCATCAACTGCTATTCCTCTCCTCTTGCGCTTCCATGCACTAACAGCACACTCCACAAGCCTTTTTGCTGATTTTCCTCTTTCCTTGGTTGAGGACACTATCTGCACAGCTTCTTGGTTGGAAATAACATCCCAAACCTGAAACAATAGGGCTGACATGTGAGAGAGAAAAAAATACTACTTTCATTTCAATTCAATTTGGACAGGAAATCCTTTGTCATAAAGCTGACCAAAATGGCCATATTATGGATAGGAATACTTGATGCAAGCACATAGGCAGATAACGTATTGATGTTAAAGATTTTGTATAAGAGCATGATGAAGTTTACCTATTATACAAAAAGATGTATATTGATGAATTACTAACAGCCATTAATGATGATTTTTTGAGAGGAACAGCCAGCATTGATGTTTAATACATGTGTTTCTCAGTTTAAACACTGTATCGAGAGTTCTTCTAGATATTGAGACAACAGGATCAAGGAGTCCCATACATTGTGCTTCAGTGCATCATCAGTAATTTTAGGTATACCAAGAAGAAAGCAATATTCCAACTCTTGAAACAGATGCTTAAGTTAAAGGAACAGCAGACTTTCATCATATTGGAATTGTCATGCTGACTGCACATACCCCATCTGTTGCAAGCACAATAAACTGATCTCGGTTGGTTATTGTCCTTTGAGACACTTCAGGCACAGAAATCAACCCATAATCTTTAATACAATAGTCTCCAAATGCTCTTGACATCGCCAGTCCTGGTGTTTCATCATTTGGCAACCATACCCTATGTACACCGGGTTCATCAGGCAAGCAAAATACACGGCCATTGCACCGAGTTATGCGTTCAGCCTCTTCTGTGACAGCAAGAAGATAGAGGTAACGATCAGATTGGATGCATTGCACATACAATGTAATAATTTTAGAGCTAATGATCAGTTTGAATGCTTTGTGCATTCTGCTAAGATTAGGAAAAATTAAGATGGAGCCATTTGTGCTTGTTGTTCATGTATAAAGATCTAGAAACTTACGAGGCAAATTTGGCTTAGAATCAACAGTAAGCTGCACAGGAACCAAGCTGCCATCTTCTGAAGTTGTCGCCAACACAGCACGAGAATCACCAACATTTGCAATTACCATGAATTCACCCTAACAAAGAATATGGCAAAAGCTTCAAGCCAGTGCCAGCTGAACTTGAATAAGCTCAAGAAATATGCTGAAGCAGAAAAATAACTATCTTATTACATGAAGGTAAGAATTCAGACTTCCTCAAACATACAGCCAACAGAATATATTATGTCACCAACTCCAGAACTTTGTATTAGACGCGATACAATATATACCAGAATTAGGACCTGAAAATGTACACCACTGCCTATATAGAGTTGTTGGGAAATACTAATACCATAAGACTCGATGGTACAACTACTTGGCAACATATTGTCTACACAAGGAAATCCAGTGCTGTCATATAGTATACAAAAGAAGAAAAATATATACTGAGACCTGGAGCAAGAAAGACCAACAAACTGCTTCATAATAAGAATAAACTACGTATGATACATATAAGTACAATTGCCAATTACTTGTTTGACTATTGTCAATGAAGTGGTTCCGCTATGGAAGGAATCCAGCTTGCGATGCTGCTCGAGTTCCTTGTCTACAGTAGCACAAGTTCTAAGATAGGATTGCTTCCAAATGTCAAACTGACAAAGCTTCTTATCAGCTACCAGAGCAGCCAGAGCAAGAGCCTCCTGCCAGTCACAAAGTAGAGATGGAGGAAGGGATTTTCGAACTGCTTTCGCCACATAATGCCCCCAAGGACCATGACCATCAAATATGCCACAAAAGATCATGTCTTCTTGGCATCCAAATTCCTATCAACAGGATTAAAGTCAAGCATTTAACAAGGAAATCCAAACAAACAATAAATCAGTAAAAAGAACAAGAAGACTAGCAAAATTGTCAAAGCAAAGTGATATATTATTTTGACAAAAAACAAAAAGTACATGCAAATGATGTAGGCCAAATGCAAAGCTCATCACAATTGTTTTTTTTCTCAGATCTAGAACTCCTTGGTTTTATCAATTCTGTCGACTCTATATTATTCCAATCACAGAAATAAGCTCAGAGTTCCATCTGAATCCTATTGCTATCTGAAAGACATTATGAAATTTATGTTTCAAAAAGAGAAAAGAAAGATCCATGAAAGTTAGGTTAAATTTTTCTCCTACATCCATAAAGAAAAGAAAAGAAAAATCCATTGCCTGGTTGTGCTATAAGAATAAATTGTTTCAGAAGATCAAAGACCAATTCGATCTTGTGATGAAGAATGCAAGATTAATTAGATTAAGGCAAACGAAGACTAAATAACAATAACATGTAAGATTAAGAAAAAAAAAAGGTACAATATCATATCATAACACCTGGACCTAATTCAGCACTTGAACAATCCTAAACAAGGGAGAGAACGGAAAAAAATAAAACCAGTACCTCCCACACAACAGAACAATCCTGATTTACTCCCTTCTCCCCTCTCCGCGAGAACACCGACACGAAGCTGTTCGATCCCTCGCCTCTCACCGTGCCTGAAGACTTCAGAATCATGTCATTCTTCTTCGCCTCCCTCGCGAGCTCATCCACCGCCTCCCTCCCGCAATCAATCCCCGAAAGCTTCCCTCTTCCTGAATACAGAGACTTCGCCAATCCATTAAACAAGGACGAGAAGTGCCGCATTGGTGCCAATCCAGAATCCAACCACAACCTAAACTACACCTCCCTTCTTCTGTAAGAATTTTGAGAAAGGAAAGGAGAAGGTTTTGGATATTGGATGGAAGGAATTGTGATGAAGAGGCTTGCGAAAAGCCTAGATTTTGGATAGATATTTGGTTTTCTTGGCCCAAATCTAGCGCCGAGAACCATGGCTCTCTCTAGAGAGCTTCTGCCGTGCTCACCATGGTCATCCGAGTTACTTCATTTACTCCTTTATTAATGCCCTATAGACTCTTTCACCTTTCATTTTCTTATTACCACCAGTCGTACCGTCACCCAAGTTGGCGAAGCTAGCGGGATTTAATGTTGCCGGTAACGGGATCTCTAGGCAGTTAATTACCCATTCTGGCCCAGCAGCCGGGGCGGAGACGCGGGAAGATTGAGGGTATTTTGGGAAAGACAATTCTGCCCACGTGGGTTCCGATTAGGTACGGATGCCTCGTAGTTCTTGCCTTCCATGGATCCCATCAGGAAAACAGCAGGAGATCGTGTGGTTGGAGTTGCCCCGTTGGATTCAACGAGGCCCGCCGAAATGATCAGTCAGCGTGAGACGCGTGTCGCTCACGCTGGATGGGACATTTGGATGATGCGGTCACACGTGTCAGCCCAATAATATCTGGGAATATGCTGGTACCCTTGGGAAATAGTTGGTGCTCATCTCATTTTGGTTGCTGATTTGTTATTCTGGGTCTATGTTTTAGTTAAAGCCAATCCACTAATTTTGCGTTGTGTTTTTGATGTTTGAGCGGTTTGAGATCATTGATTAGGTCATATGACATTATCGGACATGTACACACTCTCTCCTTATTGGATAGATGCCCCATCAAACTGCCTAAAATATAGCCTCCACGTCTGGTGCTGGAATTGATAGAGATTTTATTCCACTTTATGTATTCTTGACCTTTTCCCTTCAAAAAAAAAAAAAAAACCTGTTAGCCGGAGAATTTGTTATGTTCTAATTCTGATTAAAAAAATGTAAAATAAAGTAGATAAATTAAGGGGCAATCACTAGCAGGTGATGAGCAGTAGCTTCTTTAATAATTTCTATTGGAATTTCTAATCGAAGGTACAACTATGATGGTCCAATAGTTTTTTGTACAGAAGAATATAATATTTGTTTTTGAAACAAAAAGAAAATAATTTTCATTGCTCTCCATACTCGCCTGCCTCATCTACCTCAGAGCCCATACTTCCAGCAAATCTGCTTAAAATTCACTAGAGCTCTATTAATCTTGGGTCGAAGCGAGGTCAATGCCACTGCTACTGCTCTCATTAAGTACTTTATGTTAAAAAAAAAAATAATAATAACTATATTTTTAGTTTGAACAAAATGTTGGAGATTCTTTAGGAAAAAAAAAAAAAGTTTCTCAAGACAAGCGAGAGTCCGAAGTAGACTCTGAGCAAAAAAAAGAGTCCGGCTGCATGGGACGCCGGTAAAAAAAAGTTAGAAGCCTAGCCAATTGAGGTGTGACTCACATACCTATTCTAAAATCCAAAATGGTAGGGCCTTCAAAAGAGGATGGGACATGAGCGTCGGACACGGCACCTTTCTATCGCAACGTCTTGCCTGTGATTTGCTTTTTTTTTTTCCCACATACCATAAAACAGATCACTTCTAGGATATTGACGTGGGCGTGCAGTAAAAGATAAAAACAAATCTCGAGTAGAAAATCCAAGAGTGACCCATGCAGAAAATAGAAAAGCATTGCATTAGTTTAAGGCACGCACAAAAAAAAAAAAAACAGATAAACCAATTTTTATTTGCAAAACAGTATTTCTTTTTTTTTCTTATTATTATTTTTTTATTTATTTTTTTTAAAGACGGATGAATCATACCTGGCGAATACGGATACACCTAATATAATCGAAAAACAAAATACCACGGAGTGCCAGGGGCAACTCCCCATCTTCAACCCACAGGGTACTTGTAAAGACCTGAAATTGGGCCCGTCCTTGGGCCCAATGAGCTGAAGTCGGCAATGGATGCCGACTTCAGTCTGTTCATCGTGGGGGTGACCACGATGACCACGCCGGCCGAACGGCCAGCGAAATCACCGCACCCCCCCCCTCTTCCCTCTTCCCTCTTCCCCTCTCCCCTCTCCCTCTCTCTCTCTCTCTTCCTCTTTCTCTTCTCTGAGAGCCCATCCCTCTAAAAAAACCCATCTTTTCCTACTCTTTCCCCTTCCTTGAGAGCCGCTGCCGCTGCCGTCGCCGGAGCCCCGTCACCGCCGGAGCCGCCATCACCGCCGGGGAACTACTCGTCGACGACCGGAGGTGAGCAAGACAACATAAATCTATTTTTTTTTGGATTTAAGGGGAGAGAAATGATGGGGAATCAGTGGGTTTTACTTCCCCTGTTTCGGGAAGTTCCTTTTTGTGAGATTCGGCCGGCCGACGGCGGCCGGCCGGGGTCAATCCGGCCGAAACGAGTTCGGCCGGAGGTGGTGAACGGGGGCCGGGATTCCCAGCCCCGATCTCCCTCTCTTTCCTCCCTTTCTTCTTCTCCTTCTTCTCTTCTTCTTCCCTTCCGCCGCCCGTGACAATAGAGTGGCCAGCGGCGGCTGGCCGAGCGCCGCCGCCGAGGGCCACGGTCGGCCGCCGAAGGCCGACCGGAACCACCAGCCACCCCACCCCTTCTTCCTTTCTTCTTCTTCTTCTTCTTCTTCTTCTTCTTCTCTTCCTTCTTCTTCTTCTCTAGGTTTTTCCTTGCTTTGAAATCGTGCCTTAATGGTGAACCAGACTTTGAACTGGGTTTAAATTGTGAACCGGTTCCACATATTCCATGAATGGGTTTTGTTATGGTCTGATCAGATCTGGTTTGGGTTGGGCTAGGGAACTGTTTTTGGGCTGAGTTGGGCCTGATTGGATCTGTGGGCTGGTTTGGGTTGGGCCCGAAATCTGATCTGGACCTGTTATCCGGTTTGGTTCAATTGGGCCTAATCTGTTTTGAGCCACAATTGACTTGGGTTTAAAGGATTCTGATTTTAGGGTCTATGTTTGATCTTGGGGGCCCATTCTTGGATCTATGAACTTAGGAGTTTAAGGAGGTTGGAATTAGTTTAAATTATGTTTCTTAATTAATTAAATAATTAATATTTATGTTTAATCAGGGGTTCGTGATATCTGTGGCAGGAATTTTTAAGCGAGCCCAGGTAGGTGACCCATTGCTTTAAAGTAGAATTTTAACATGTATCTTGCATATGTTGATATTATTATTTATTATTGGCATTATGTGTTAGATTTAAAATTAAATATTTAAATTTCATAAATTGTTATATGCTTTACTGTTGGGAGTATGATTATGACTTTGATATAGAAAGTTGATTTATTGATTTTTTAAAATCCGCGTGACTATAGTCTAGGCCCCACCAATGGGATGATACGTTGGCCCTGTCGACTTGTACTGAGAAACTAGTTCCGACACCGCGACCACCGGTGATAGAATAGTGGCGGCACAGGGGTGCGTTTTGCTCTTCGGAGCGGCTCGATGGAGCGTGAGTTTGGCACCAGGGGGTGCAGCACAGTGGTGCGTTGGCTCAGTGGAGCGGCTCTTCGGAGAGTTGTATTGGCACTTCGGTGTAACCATGCCACTGGGTGATGTGGCCGTAGTCATGCGGTTGAGTTATTTTGAGTCTTGGATTGGATTTACGGGTTATCGTGGGGATTTTTGGATTGATGAGTTTTAGTTGCTTTTCATATGGATCATGACATGTTATATGATTACTTTACTGCATGATGTTGCCTACTGAGCTGTTAGCTCACTCTTACTATTTACATTTTTTTTCAGGTGATGACATATGATTATGGGGATTACGGGATGGAGTGATCATGATGTAGTTAGCTAGTGGATATTGACTTTTCCTTCGATATTTGCATATGTAGACATTTGAATTGAAAGTTGGAATTTATCTTTGTTTAGTTATTGATGTTGAATCTGATTTATCTGCCTTGCGTGCCTGCGGGGTCCGCCCTGTAGGTGCGCGGCGTCTGCTCGCGCCCCGGGCCCCGGGTTCGGGGCGTGACAGTACTATCAAATCCGCAACCACATTAACTTCACGGAAAACATACTTGGCCTGAAAGGCTCCTCCAGCTTCCACTATTGCTCAGATATCTCAAAGCAAAAGGTGGACACAACCATTTCCTCTTGGGCCCCCACAGATACAACTGATGATCGTGGCCGAATCTTCCTCCAAGATAATAAAACTAGCCCGTAAAATACATCCTGCTCAAGTGGGTCTCCGAAAAAGTTGAATGCTCCCGCAGTCACATTTCTCTCGCCTTTCAAAACCCCAGGTTAACCTTGGTCCCTAGTTAATTTAGCGCAGGATGGAAAATGACTAGACTACCGCAGGATCGACCCGTGATACGCTTTCCCCTTTCCTTGATTGAAAGAAAAAATCCTTTTCTTCGAGGATTTGTCTCCCCGTTGAGAACCTACACGCTGCGAAAACATGGTCTTCGCTATCCTTGCGATGTCGCCGTCCTCGCTACGTACTGTCCACACACACCCACAGATACATATATATATAGTCCTCACGTTTCTCACTCTTTATTCCTCTCTAAAATGGATCCAGCGGTGATGCCGCTGCAGAATGGCAACAGCAAGCGGCCGCCAAAAGAGTGGGTTCATCGATCATCCTTTAGTTTCTACGTCGGCGAGTTAGTGAAATTGGATCTTGAAGCTCCTCTCATGACCAAATGGGTTCGCCGTCCTCTGTCTGTTCCCTGATGCACCGGCGTCAGAGGTGGTGGCAAAATCCTCCTAAAAGTTGCAGTGTCATCGAGCATTTATGGGCAATGAACATGATGGTATCAACAGGGGATGTTTTTGGGTGGGGTGGGGGTGGGCATGATGAGGAGGGCGATGGAGGTAATGGGAGGGGAAGAGGGTGGAGAGGAAGACGGCGTAGGCAAGGTGATGAAGATGAGCAAGAAGCCGTGTTTGGAACCGAGTTGCTCGGCGATCTTGGAAGGGGAGTCGGGTAGCCTCCGAAGAGAGTTGGCAAGATATCTACAAAGTGAAGAGGGTGAACTTCTTGTGGGTGCTTCCACCCCTGGCCATTTCAAGATGTATTTTGGTGTGATTGCTGATGGTGCTAATGGCGGCATGGGCTTCGTGATTTGGAATCAGAACTTCAGACTGGTTGTAGCATAAGGACGGCGCATGATGGCATGACCACCATTGAGGCAGAGTCTTCGGACAATTTGGAACGGCATTATCTTCGCCAAATATGAGTTTCGGGCAAATCGGACTGCTGACTGGATCGTCTCCTTTGTTGCTTGACACTTTGAAGCGGCTCCATAAACATGTGATGTAGTGACCTCTCCATATTTACACCCTTTTTTTTTTGGACTCGATTGGATGTACTCTAACACGAGTTGTATGAGCTGCTGCTGTACCAAAAAAAAAAAAAAAAAAAGAGCCTCGAGCTCACCCAACTATTCTGACTGACCAACTCTAATTTTTAGTTACATTCGGTCATTGCCCGGGTCAATCTGGTGACCTACTGGAGCCTCGTCATGTCATCATATGCCTCAAGAATCGGTGTTCGCTCCGGCTGTGATCACTTGCTATTAGTCATCGGTGAGGTAGCGACATCAGCAATAAATTTGTTTTGGAGAAGAACGAAGAGGAAGAACGGGGATAGAGACAGGTGGTTTTGTCTCTTCAATTTTTTATAATTATTTTTAAAATATTTATACTTATAAACTATTTTTATTAACTATGCTTGATGGTACAAAATATTATGTAGTTAGAAAATAACATATGCATAAGATGAGTATAGCTGAAATAAAAAATTATCATTTGTTAAAAAATAAGAGTAGCATCTGTTGAGGATAAGGACGAGCTAAATAGTTTGGATATAGACAACATAGTCCAAGGGATGCATCGTTGCAAAAGAGGTGTATAGAAAAGAAAGAGACATAGCAATAGACTGAAAATTATATAGGACAAAATAGGAAGGAAGGATTTGATATCATTGTTTCCTTCAAAAAAATAGCTTTAAATGGAGCTGAATGCAGGAAAAGAATTTATGTAGCAGATCTGAACTAGTTTGAAATTAAAGCTCGGTTGAGTTGAGTTGAATTGAGTATTATTATTTTAATTATTTTTAAGTAGTGTTGGATTGTTGTTTTCTGTAAGCTTATTCTTTGATTTTGGATGGAGAGGAGATTCCTTTTAAAAGTGGGGATATGGATAATTTCGTCCCCAAAATTATAATAGGCCCACCAAAAATTGAGAAAAACAATTGTGAACTCGTCTGTTAGAATCAACCAAACCCGAGATCCTTTTGCAAAATAAATTGATTTATCCGGCTCAATTTGCAAATAGGCATAAGAAAAGCTTTTATACATAATATTCAGCTAACATGAAGTATGAAACGGAAAAAAAAAAAATAATAGAAAAGCATCATTGTACTCTTATATCCATCACAAGCAATGCTTGAAGTTTCGTGCCTACCAAAAGATACTGATAAAAATTTTATATATATCTCTCTCTCTCCCTCTTTTTCCTGCATGCACACCATATTTATTAAGCGCATCACACTAGCTAGCTTGTTCATTTACATGTTTGTATGACAATTTATATATATATATATATATATATATATATATATATATATATATATATATATATATATATATATATATATATATATATATATATATATATATATATATATATATATATATATATATATATATATATATATATATATATATATATATATATATATATATATATATATATATCAAATATTTTCAGGGTAGGGGCCTAAGCTCTAGGATGCATCACCTTTACTTGGTCATCTTTATTAGGTGCATCGCATAGGCTTATATCATTATTTATTCCTTCCAATTTTTTTTTTGTTTATCAAAAATTTTAAAGCTGGGGTCTACCCAATGGCTAACCAGCTTATTGAGTACAAACTATATCAGACACATGCTGAATTCATGTCCTTATCACAAATCCTTCTCAAGGAGCCATCCCATCTAACACAAAAGTAGATGCACCTCCCATACCAAAAACCAAACATGGCCAGAAAAGAAAGGCCGGTTTCCAACTCCAAGATTTGAACACCCGCTGGAATTATTCCATGGCATGCGGTAGATGAGAGCACGCGCAACACAGAGTGACTCAGAAAGTCGGAGACTCCAAAGTCTTTCAGACCCACCCCAAAAGCTGCCAATAACTTGAGTTGAAATGCGTGGGCCAATATGGACTCCACATCATGCATTGGCAATCATAGAAGATAGCTAAGAGGGCTCGCACCAGATCCCATCCATATCTATCTGCAATCATAGTATTCTAACATTGCTTTGTGGAGTCAGATCCACATACTAACAAATGGGCAGGGGACAAGGTTGACAAATAAACCACCATAGATTCACAAGACCGACCTGCCAAAGAGAAAGAGACATCACACGAGCCAAGCACCACCGACGAAGGATGATGCTTCTCTGACCTCAACGACAGGGGAAAAAACCAGGGAGGGGATGTCATTCTGTTCCAATTCCCGTAGGGAGGAATCCTAGTAAATGCTTGGAGAAGCATGTTCAGTTTTTGTCGGCATGCTGCGATCTAATAGTGGTTGATGAAGAATTACCATTGATTCAATGGCTGGTTTGATCATTTGGCATGCCCATTAGCTTCATCAATAAGTTGTTAGCCACTAACTGCGAGAGAGAAACATGTAGACCCAATAAATGCGTTGCATGGCCTGCATGGGTGGAAACAAAGGTCCGAGGAGGCAGAGTTGGTTATGGTCAAATTTGTAAGGCTTGCAATTATGTCAATAAACAGTGAAGACTTCAATAAGAAAAGTTCATATCCATGGCAGCTGTTCCACAGACACAGCTTAAAATGAAGCTTACTCTGTAACTTCCAATTTCCAGCATCAAATCATGAACCGTCATCATGACCAAGCCGTGATCCTTACCTTCTATTAGGAGTTCGAGTTAATTTGCCCTCGAGTTCATGATTTCGGATTCAAATTGGCTACGGAGCTGCAGAGATTTGTGGTATAGATTGAGGTCAATGCCGTCTGCATTGCTTCCAACACGTGTGACGTGCCTGCAGGATTGCCTGAGAATGGGAAACAAAAGGAGTCTGATAATGAAGTTTGAAAAGAGTAAAAGCTTGCGGCAAGCATAGAAAAAATCTAGGTTATGTAGTAAAGTTGATGGAGAATTTGTAAGCTAACATCATTATCTGGATGAACGCGGGGTTCGTCAATGAACTGGGAGATAAAGCCAATGCAGAAACTGGTATCTCTCAAGTGCTGGGTATCAATCTGGAGGCTGACACCCCATCAGTAATAACTGCAACAGCTAGCTGTTTCCTCACTGTGTAATTGTAACCTAAGGATCAATTAAATGATTAGGTTTCTAATCTACCACTTTCAAGAGTTTCATTTGCATGTATATGGGAAGCTAGGAATTAAGAATTAATTTGCAGGGTTGAAAAGAAGAGCAGCTTCAGCTGGTAAAGGTAGCACGGAAGCCTAGTTTGTAGTTTAAGGTCAATATGCAGACACGGTTTTGCATGAAATGAGAACAAATATGTGACTGCAAATTGTTTAATGATTCTGAATTACTTTAGGCTCAATCACAATGACCAGATCGAAAGACAAAATATAGGAATTGCTTCAAGAAACAACTTTGGGAGAACATCTAAAGAATATTAAAATAGAAATTAAATTTTATTCCAAGAACGCAACCAATGAGCGAACATTAAACAACTCGGGTGCAAAAGCAGGAAAGAAAAGCTCTAACTCGATATTTTGGAGGAGACACACGAAAGGCGGCCAAAGATTCAGACTACGGTCGAAGCAGGAGATAGAGTTTGATAATTGATAGAGTATATTAATTTACTGGGAGGAAAAAAACTATGTAAAAATGGATCAATAATTATGTGCTTTTATTGTTCAAGATCACACTGGATATCAACCTATAGAGAAATAAGATATATTTGAATTTTAAAAACTGGCTAGCATATATGCAATGATGATGCGTTAGTATGTCCATGCTTCTTCAAAAACAGCATAAACTATACATGAATAACATTGTAGAACATCCCAACTTTCTGTTCTAAAAGACAAAACTCTAGGTTATAGGTTAAAAAAGATACATTTGAATCTAAACTAAAATTCTTTACTTGAGGGAAATGGGTCCAATTTCAAGACCTAGATTCTGATACATCCTTGTCAACCAACAGAAAGAAAGCCCAGAACCCCACCCCACCACCATTTTTCTTCCTCTTCTTCTTTTTGTTTTTGTTTTGTTTTGTTTGTTTGTTTTCGTGAAAAGGAAGGAGTGCCATACAAGATTTGTCAAGATAATGAAAGCACCTGACCTTATAAGTCACTCAATAGAACTGAATAGAAATGTTTGCTAAAAAGGTTCAGATTGTCCTGATTGATAACCTTTGGGACTCCAAAGAATTTTAGAAGTACAGCAAAAATAGTGATTAGGCAGATGCAAGGTACATTCCTAATAAAAAACATCACTACTACTCACTTTCCAGTAACTCGAAGAGATGCACCTTGCTTGTATAGTGGCGAAGAGGTCTCTAGCTCCTGTAGAACAACTGGTATGCCAGGTTTTATTTTTGCAGATGATTCCATTAATTGACCTAGCTCACAACCATAATCAACAGCAAATGGAAGACCTGATTAAAGATGTCGCATGAGGTTATAGGACATATATTTACAGCTGAAAACTAATGGTCTACATCAGAACATGAAAATAAAATAGTTAAAGAAGCCATGTAAAATTTCAGTGCTAAAATAAAGCATAATTGTCAAATGATTACAGAGTTGATCACATTAATTCAATTTAAATGGCCAGTTAACCATTGACACTTATGAGTTTTTTTCTGAAAGATACCAGCATAAATATTAAAATAAATTCCCCTTAAAAATGAAAACAAAAAACAAGGTAAAGAGCCTTATAGTTGGACAACATGAACTTTCCCATCTTGATTGATCATTATGACTCAGTTCAGTCTCTGCTATAATTGGCGCGACTACTAAGCTCCCTCTAATTACTTACCTCAAGTTATATCATTTTAAATTTCAAAGCATGTTATTTTCACACAGCGAATAATCAAGAAAAGATTCTCCTCAGGTTGCCTCTAGGCAGGATGCAGCATAAAACTTGTGGAGAAGTCTTTCTCCAAAATAATAATAATAATAAAATGGTAGCAGGGAATAGTGTTAGCAAATGAGGCAAGCAATTTAGGTTGCAAGTTATGCTGCTGGCAAGTATTTGCAGTTCACATTTTCCAATGATTGGCTTTAATAACATGAGTGCATTAGAAGAGATGTAGGAATTGCACCATTTCAAGATATAGTACCATAATAGTAGAGAAACTACGGCAATGATACATGCAACTGCAATGGATGTGTTAATGATCCTAGTATGAAAGTATTGATTTCTGTTTTAGGCCATAAATGGGTGAAAGTTTTACAAAAGAATCCAGAATAGTGTACGGTGACAAAAGCTGTAGCCACAACAAAAATTGGCAGTGAACATGAAAGGACAAATCCATGCCAAAGATAGAATATTTAAATCTGGTTATGGTTCTAAAATTCTGAATCTCTCAGCATTAATATGAACCTTATTGCTTGAAAATAAAAAATGCAAGCCAATTTCTTATCGACATTCATAACATATCAATAGCTTGAAACATATTGTCACTGCTACTTGCAGGCAGAACTGGATGAACCAGATTAAACATAAACCTTTAAAGATAAAAGGCAAATAATCATTTCTTAAATGA
Organism: Phoenix dactylifera; assembly: GCF_009389715.1. NCBI lineage: Eukaryota > Viridiplantae > Streptophyta > Magnoliopsida > Arecales > Arecaceae > Phoenix > Phoenix dactylifera. Next base: position 427,467 of record NW_024067803.1, read on the forward strand.
CAATGACATTTCCCAGTAAAAGCACCTTTGCATGTCTGTTGTAGAAGATTGAGACATTTCAACTAGGTTTAAGTTGTTTTGGCACTTTCAAATGTTAGGCATTCATAATCACTAGTGATCAACTTAAGAAATGTAACATCTAATCTCGGACAAATCAAGGACTAAGCTACCACCCATACCAGCTCCACACCACAAGGTACATATCCTACTGCCCAAACACCATAACTCATGATGGTTCCATGGATAAACTGTCCCTGTACAGTCCCAAAGCAACACATACCAACCCTTTACCATCCCATACCAACCTTTTATGTTCTCATTGGGACCATTCTTGTATTTGCCTGTTCCAACTCCATACTATCCTGTTCTACAGTACATACTGTACCGGCTGATGACTGGTACGGGTTTGCGCCTCACTCTTGGTACAAAGAATGAGATTTTATTGAAACAGGGAACTTTATAAGCTTTCTTATCCAATCAGCTCATGATACTTGACGGGCCAATGCAACATGGGAAGAATGTTGAAGCATCCATATCAAATGCTATCGTGCTCCTTAGAATGATAACCTCCTCATTTAGGTACCAAGTGAATCAGATAGTCTATTCATGGAACAATGCTTGTCAGCAAAATAGTTACCCTGAAATAAGTCATAAACATCAAATGTCCATCTAGTATCTTTTTCTTGCCATAAATAACTGATCAGATATCTATAAACATCATAAATTTAGACTTCATATAACCCTAAGGTCAAATGAAATACAGGTAAAAATATTGAATATTTGGTATGTTGAATATTTGAAATATTGGTTATTCTTTCTGCCCATTCCTTTAAAAAAATAAAAAATAAAAAGAACATGTTTTTAAATAAGAAACTAAATCATGATCTCCAATTTCCTTGAGTTGAAGACCTCTTAAAAATCCAGATCCTCTTTTCATCATTAGTTGGAAATTTCTTCCTTTATATGTTTCTTCCTTGAGGAAGAAGACTTTTGGGACATTGTCATGACATCTGATTGTGTTTTTTCGTTGATCTTTCCCTTTATTTTACCCGAATATGATAAGTTAAAAAGATGGAAGAAGTAATTTAAATTCCACATTAATAATCATGAGTTAAATCCAATTAATTATCTTGATTTAGCCAGGCTTGATGTATCATATTTTACCTATTCCTCTTACTTACTATGCATATGACTTCTAACCAGTCATTGTTGCTCTGGCTGCATGATACCAAATGTCATTCAATTGTGAAATGCCCCGTATCTTCTGATGCAGCAGAAGCAAATAGAAAATGTCTCGACACTTTGACAATCGTAACTTACATGAAATATTAGGAGGAAAGCTTTTAGTTACAAAAAAATCTGTCTTGAAAAGATGAAGACTGCCAATAATTGATGGTACTTCACTATAATTCTTATACATTTTTTCTGACCCACAATGACTCCCTATAAACGCAATAAACATCATTCCCATAAGCTAATCCCAATCGCCTTAGAAGAAACAAAACAAAACAAAACAAGATGCTCATCTAGAATTGGGGCCTTTGGTGATGCAGGTGCCTGCACTAGCCTCCCTTGTGTTCTTCACCCTCTGCTTCTACTCTTCGTCAATCTTTTTTGCACTTTGTGACAAAATTCAATGTACAGAAGGACTTACTCTTTGTATGAAGAAGGACCATAAGATGCTTGGGTCAAATGTTAAGAAACTTGTTGGAGCACCTGAGTCAATAACAGGATTGGAATTGTTGGGGGAATACGGTTTTCCGCCAGCAATATAGTAACCCCGCCCCTAAAAGGCCACATAGCCGCCGACCTTGAATGACTGAGGTCGGCGTCCGACCTCCGAACGTCCGACCTCAAAACCTCCGACCTGGAGAATTCCCGACCCCAGAGGTCTGTCCTTGTCGACCACCTACTATGGCCGAACCCCTCCAAGGTCTGGCCGAGGGCCATATCCTGCCACTGCCCCAGCATTTATTGCGCATGACCTCTGCAAACCCCCGGTTCACTCAACAATTAATGCAAATCTCCGGCCTACTCAACCATTAATGCAAATCTCCAGCCTACTCAACAATTAATGCGCACCTCCGGCCTACTCAACAATTAATGCGCACCTCCGGCTTACTCAACAATTAATGCGCATGGCTCCTATTATCTACGGACCCATGGCTCTCCACGGCAAATCAGCTCAGCGGAGTCCAGTCAACCGTGATAAGTCTCTGATCTCGGCCTTACCTCCGACACCAATGCAATGATTCACCCGATCGTTTGCCAGTCCAAGCAACATGCCGAGCCGTACGACGGCCTCGCCCCATCACATCACAGGTAAACCGACCCCCCTATAAAAGGGAATCCCTTGCTTCTCAAAGGGGGGTTGGACACAGAAAACTCTAAAAATACTGTTCTCCTCTTTCTCCTTTGAACACAGATTGCCCCCCTCTGACTTAAGCATCGGAGGGCCGGCGCCGGAAGACCCGGCCACCGGCTTTTCTGCAGGCACCCCGACGGAGGACGCCGCCCGCTGACGGACCGCCACTCTCCTGTGTCCACCGCCGCTCCCCCTCCTCGACCGACGATCGCCCCCGGTCCAATTTCCAGCAACAGTTGGCGCTAGAGGAAGGGCCCGAGTCGCGATCATGAAGTTGAGAAGTAAGGGAGCCTCCAATATCTCTCGGCGTCCCACACAGAGTCCTGGACATTCCGTCCAGAATTCGCCTACTCCGGCTGACCCGGTTCCCCAGGTCCAGCCGGAGCAATTCAATGCTCTGGTGCAGCAAGTTCAGGCCCTGGCCGCTGCCGTTCAAGGCCTGCGGCGCGAGGAGGCCTTACCAATGCTTCCCCCGCAGGCCCAGGTCTTGCTGGAGTTTCCTCCCAATGGCCCGATTCTCCCAGGCCAGAATCTTCACGGCTCCTCCAGGGCCAACAACGAAGAGCGGGCCTCCCCCCAGGGAGAGCTGCCGGGGGAAGGTCTCAACAGAAGACCCCAACTCTCTGAAGCCGAATCAGCCCCAGACCACCGTGAGCCGGAGCAAACTACGGTGGCGATTCCACGGGTTGGGGAGCTCGACAGGAAGGTCGAACACTTGGAGCGCCAGATCGAAGCGCTCCACAGCAAGAAGGCAAGACAAGAGGGAGATTTTGAATTCACCACCAAGTCCCCCTTCTCCCGCCAGATCGAGGACGAGCCGGTCCCCGCGAGGTTTAAGATGCCTCAAGTGGAGCCCTACAGCGGAATCACCGACCCCCTCGACTACTTGGAGAGTTACCGAGCTCTCATGGCCCTACAAGGATCCTCGGAGGCCGTACTTTGTAAGACCTTCCCGGCGACTCTTCGAGGGACAGCTCGGCTTTGATTTTCTGGGCTAAAGCCGAGCACGGTATCTTCCTTCGAGCAGCTCGGCAGGCAGTTTGCTACCAATTTTGCTGCCAGCCGACGCCAACGGCGAACGTCGGACTCCCTCCTGGATATCAAGCAGAAGGAGGGAGAATCCCTCAAGGAGTATCTAGACCGTTTTACTACCGCCACGTGGAAAGTTCGCGAGCTGGACCAGTCAATAGCCATGTCGGCTCTAAAGACTGGGGTCGCTCTTATCGATTCCTCTTCTCTATCGAGAAGAGCTTTCCGGCCGACTTCACCGAGATGCTGGCCCGAGCTCGGAAGTATGCAAAGGCCGAGGAGGCAATCGCCTCCAGGCGGGGTGCGATTGAGCCCGCCTCAAGGAAGCAGAAGAAACGCCGCGAGGAGCGCGGCCGACAAAGAAGCCGATCCCCCCGTCGAGAGAAGAACCTCCCCCGACTGAGGAGCCCGCCTCGGCAGCGGGGACAACCTCAACGGAGGACCCCACCTCGACCAAGGTCCCCACCACGGCCTCGGAACGTACCCAGGGAGGTACGAGAATTACACACCTGTCAATGCTCCCCGGACCGAGATTTTGATGGAAATCGAAGGTCGGGATTTCTTCCGACCTCCGCCTCCTATGCGGGATACAGGAGTTCCCCGCAATCCCAGGAAGTACTGCCGCTTCCACCGAGACCGCGGGCACGACACGGATGATTGTTTTCAGCTCTGAGACGAGATAGAGGCGCTTATCCGCCGCGGAGTACTCAATCGGTTCGTAAGGAACCGACGTGAGGAAAGGAGGCCAGCGGAAAACGCCACACCGCCCGAAAATCCGGACGACAACAGGCCTATCGCCGGCACCATCAATGTAATCGGAGGAGCCTCGGCAGGAGGGTCAGCCCAAGGAGTCTCCCCGAAGCGCCCGCGTACTGCTGAAGTCATTTCGTTCTCGGACGAGGACTTGGAAGGGGTTGAGACCCCCCACGATAACGCTGTGGTCATCTCCATGATTGTAAATAAGTTTGATGTAAAACGTGTCCTAGTTGACAATGGAAGTTCAGCCAATGTTTTGTACTACCACGCCTACCAAAAAATGGGGTTGCCAGAAGGATATCTCCGAAAAATTAATACCCCACTAGTCGGGTTCACCGGAGACTCGGTCCCAGTCGAGGGTGGGGTCAGCTTCCTTGTCACGGTCGGCCTCGCTCCCCAGGAAAGCACTATGAGGACGGACTTCCTTGTGGTCTGTCTATCCTGAGCCTACAACGCCATCCTTGGGCGACCGGGGCTAAATGCCCTCTAAGCCGTGGTCTCAACCCGCCATCTGCTCATGCGATTCCCCACCCGCCAAGGAGTAGGCGAGGTCCGAGGAGATCAGCTGGTTGCCAAGCAGTGCTACATGGCGGCTCACAGAGTAAAGCTGCCAACTGAGATGCCGACTCAGGCAACGGGCCCCTCGCTACCCATAGAAACCCTGGACGCGAGGGACAACCTCTGGAAGAAGCAAGTAGAGCCCGGTGAGCTTCTTGTTCAAGTTTCCCTACGAGAAAATTTTTTCGAGCTAACTGTGCAGGTCGGCTCCGGCCTTGGCGTCCGCGAGAGGAATCACCTCGTCAGCTTCCTGCGGGACAATGCTGATGTCTTCGCCTGGTCGCCCGCGGACATACCGGGAATTGACCCTGAGGTCATGGTCCATCGACTCCAGGTGAAGCCGACCAGCAGACCTGTAAAGCAGAAAAAAAGGGGCTTTGCCCCGGAACGACAACGAGCTGCAGCCGAGGAAGTGGATAAACTCCTTGAAGCCGGCTTCATCCGGGAGGTCTCAACATAGTCCTCGTGAAGAAGGCCAACGGAAAATGGCGCATGTGCGTGGACTACACCGACCTGAACAAGGCCTGCCCGAAAGACAGTTTCCCCCTTCCAAGCATCGACCAGCTCGTCGATTCCACCTCAGGACATCAATTGCTGACCTTCATAGATGCCTTCTCAGGATATAATCAAATCCGAATGGTGCCAGAAGACGAGGAGAAGACGGCCTTCATCACCGACAAGGGCACCTATTGCTATAAGGTGATGCCTTTCGGTCTGAAGAACGCTGGAGCCACATATCAGAGGCTGGTCAGCCAAATTTTCGAGGACCAGATCGGCCGAAATATGGAAGTTTATGTGGATGACATGTTGGTGAAGAGCCGAGCGGCAGATCACCATGTAGCTGACCTCAACGAGACGTTCTTCAAGCTCAGGAGGTACCGAATGAAGCTCAACCCAGCAAAGTGTGCGTTCGGAGTTACCTCAGGCAAGTTCCTGGATTTTATAGTGACCCAGCGCGGAGTTGAAGCCAAACCCGAGAAAATCCGAGCGCTGCAAAGATGGCGCCCCCAAAGACAGTCAAAGAGGTGCAGCGGCTTACCGGATGGGTTGCCGCCTTGGGGAGATTTGTCTCCCGATCGGCTGAGCGCTGCCTCCCTTTCTTCAAGATCCTTAAGCGGCCAAAGGACTTCCTGTGGTCAGAAGAATGCCAGCAGGCCTTTGAAGAGCTCAGGCGCCTTCTGGCCTCTCCCCCGCTACTCACCAAGCATCAGCGGGACGAAGTTCTTTACTTATACCTGGCCGTCTCCCCAGTTGCAGTAAGCTCGGTCCTAGTCCGGAAAGAGGACAAGCTCCAAAAGTCGGTTTACTACATCAGCCGGGTCCTCAGGGATGCCGAGACTCGATATTCTAAGCTTGAGAAGACAATTTTTGCCCTTATTATCTCGGCTCGAAGACTCCGGCCTTATTTTCAAGCACATACAATAGTCATACTGACCGACCAGCCTATGAAGCAAATATTGCAAAGGTCAGATCGTGCGGGGAGGATTGCCAAGTGGGCGGTCGAGCTCGGGGAGTTCGACCTCGAGTATCGACCCAGGCCGGCCATTAAAGCTCAAATACTCGCCGACTTCCTCGTGGAGTGCACCTTGCCAGATGACCCCGAGCTACCGTCTGCACCTATGAAGGGAACCCCGGGGCTACCATGGGTCCCATATTCGGACGGATCCTCAACTTCGGGGGGTAGCGGAGCTGGACTCATCCTCACCAGCCCGGACGGAGTGGTGGCCGAACAAGCCTTGCGCCTTGAATTCCTGGCCTCAAACAACGAGGCAGAGTATGAGGCTCTCATTGCTGGGCTCAAATTAGCGAAGGAACTGAAAGTGGAAGACCTGAAGGCCTTCAGCGATTTCCAGCTGATAGTGAGCCAGATCCAGGTAGACTTTGAAGCAAAAGAGCCATCAATGCAAAAATATCTCCAAAAGGTGCGGAAACTCACGTCTGCCTTGGGCTCTTTCAGCATCCAGCACATTCCCAGAGCGGAGAATCTCAGGGCAGACCAGTTGTCCAAACTGGCGACCTCCCGCATGAGCGAGCTTTCTAAGGAGACAACGCTCGAGTATCTTCAGACACCCAGCACGGAGGAACCCGAACCCACCATGTGCATCGACTTCGAGCCGAGCTGGATCGACGGGTTCGTCCGCTATCTCCAGGACGGAACCCTCCCCCATGATGAGACAGAGGCTCGCCGGATCAAGTGCCACGCTTCCCGGTATGTCCTATATGAAAACAAGCTCTATCGTCGATCATTCACTTCTCCTCTTCTCAGATGTCTCCGCCCCTCTGAGGCGGACTATGCCCTCCGAGAAGTCCATGAAGGAATTTGCGGAAACCACCTGGGAGGTCGGGCGTTAGCCTATAAGATCCTGCGGCAAGGATATTATTGGCCCACGCTCTAGAAGGATGCAACGGACTTCGTTCGAAAGTGCGACTGGTGCCAACGGAATGCCAACATCCAACGCCGACCTTCGGCCCTGCTAACTTCAATCATCGCCCCCTGGCCGTTTGCCCAGTGGGGGATCGACATTCTGGGGCCCTTTCCTCTGGCCACCGGGCAAAGAAAATTTCTGGTCGTCTCCATCGACTACTTCACCAAATGGGTTGAAGCTGAACCTGTAGCCCGGATCACCGAGCAAAAGATGCGGGACTTCGTGTGGAAGTCCATAATCTGCAGATTCGGACTCCCCCGAATCCTTATATCTGTCGACAATTCGACAACGTCCACTTCAGAGAATTTTGCTCCGAGCTCGGCATCGATCACCGCTTCACCTCGGTCGCCCATCCTCAGACAAACGGGGAAACGGAGGTAACTAATCGTACTATTTTGCAGGGACTCAAAGCTAGGCTTGATCGATCCAAAGGACAGTGGGTCGAGGACTTGTACAACGTCCTCTGGGCATACCGGACTACGTTCCGATTGCCCACAGGAGAGACCCCCTTCAACCTAGCATATGGCACAGAGGCTGTCATCCCGCTGGAAATCGGCCTCCCTTCTTCAAGGGTGGAGCACTACGACCCCGACTCCAACTCTTCCCGACTCAGGAGTAATCTGGATCTCGTTGAAGAGACACGAGAGGTCGCCCGGGTCCGTATGGCAAGATACCAACAGAAAACGGCCCAATACTACAACTCCAGAGCCAAGCCCAAGCTCTTCAAAGTAGGGGACCTCGTCCTCAGGAGAGCCGAGGCTTCTCAGCCAACTGAGCAGGGAAAGCTCGTCCCAAATTGGAAAGGGCCGTATCAAATCGCTCGAGTACAACGGCCCGGAGCATACAAGTTGAAATCCCTCGAAGGGACTCCAATTCCGCGAAGCTGGAACTCCGAGAAACTACGAATGTACTACCAATGAAACTCCTAGGGGTTCAAGACAATCAGGAACATAGATTCAGTCTCCTTTTTACAAATGATTTGTCCATTCCAATAATTATGATCATTTCTCCTAATGTCGGGTCGTTTGTGATCCTCAGATTTCTCGACTAAGATCGGGATGCCTCGAGGCTCGACCGTAGAGTCCCAAACTCCCTCGACCTTGGGAAGTAACGCAGGACGATAAAGTATCGACTTGGCGCAAGATTCTCCGACAAGGTTGGGATGCCCCGAGGGTCGACCGTAGAGTCCCAAACTCCCTCGACCTCGAGAAGCGTCGCGGGTCGATAGAGCGTTCCCAGACCCATCGACCTGACGTACGATTCCTCGACTAAGGTCGGGATGCCCCGAGGGTCGACCGTAGAGTTCCAAACTTCCTCGACCTCGGAAAGCGTCGCGGGTCGATAGAGCGTTCCCAGACCCATCGACCTGACGTACGATTCCTCGACTAAGGTCGGGATGCCCCGAGGGTCGACCGTAGAGTCCCAAACTCCCTCGACCTCAGGAAGCATCGCAGGTCGATAGAGCGTTCCCAGACCCATCGACCTGACGTACGATTCTTCAACTAAGGGCGGAATGCCCCGAGGGTCGACCGTAGAGTCCCAAACTCCCTCGACCTCGGGAAGCGTCGCAGGTCGATAGAGCGTTCCCAGATCCATCGACCTGACGTACGATTCCTCGACTAAGGTCGGGATGCCCCGAGGGTCGACCGTAGAGTCCCAAACTCCCTCGACCTCGGAAAGCGTCGCAGGTCGATAGAGCATTCCCAAACCTATCGACCTGACGTACGATTCCTCGACCAAGGTCGGGATGCCCCGAGGGTCGACCGTAGAGTCCCAAACTCCCTCAACCTCGGAAAGAGTCGCAGATTAATGGAGCATTCCCAAACCCCTTCAACCTCGGCGGGCGCCATCGGGCCCATGAGAAGCCCGAGTTCTCCGAAAGTCAAAGAATGACTCCGAAAGTCGGCAAGGAAATAAGGCCGCCCACTCCGCTACGAGGAGCGCAATTTTGGAAATACGAAAGGTACATCCTACTTGATGCTTGCCTTGTTATATTTATCTACATATTGCCAGCCACATCCCGATTAAAATCGGGACCTTATTCTGGACAAGGTCGCATTGCTCTTGCAAGTCGGTTTAGTCTACTGACCTCATGCATGCTCCGTCTACCGATAACCTCCTCGACAACTTATGTGAACCCACAGGCACCAGGGCCATTTTCGGCCCTCATACGCAGAAACCCCAACGTTGACCTATGAAGATGACCTCGGCCGCGGGCGTACTGATCGAGCTCGAGAAGGTCGAGGTATCCTTTACAGGTTCCGGCCCCGCTCGCCGAAGCCTCGGCGAAGGAGGAAGCCGAGATGTCAGGTTCAAATTCCAGCGGAGATGAAGACCATCAGACACTGATTCTGGCAATAACTAAGCTTTTTATTGACCTACGGTCCGAAAGCCGAGCCCGAAAGCTCGGCTAGACCCCCAGATAGCGGCCTATGCAAGTCTAGCACGGCCCCGCTCGGAGGTCTGAGGCCCGAGCTCGGTGCCTCAAAAATCTAAAAGCCAAACACGGCGACCTCCGCGATCTTCAAGTCCGAGCTACAGGACTTAGAAAAGTTTCCTAGAATCTAAGCTCGGAGCTCCCTCTAGTTAGCGTAATCAGAACTCAGGAAAGCGAAACATAGTCAAAGAGAAATATGCCTTTATCAAGCAACTCGAAAGCTAATATACAAAGTTGAGGGTCGGTAAAACAATCAAGTTAAAGTTCCGGCCTCGTTTACAACAAAAGATCAACGCGGAGTGACAAAAAGGATTTTTCATTAATAAAAGGCCCAAAGGCTAAGTACAAAGTTGGAAGTCGACCATTCAAAAATTTGAAGGCCGACCTCGATTACAATGGAAAGAAGAAATAAATCTAAGTCCTAAGGGGCGGCAGTCGCGTCGGCGTCACCCTCGGGGTCATCTATGGCGATGACTGGAGGGTCTTCGGCGGGCACGGGCTCGGGGTCTGCGGCAGGGGCCTCGGCGGGTGCCTCAGGAACGCCCTCCAACTCGGCCACCGCCGTTGCAGGCTCGACTGCGTCCAACTCAGCCGACTCCGCCTCGGATGCCAGGGCGGCGGGAACGTCGTCCGAATCGGAGCCGTAACCCAGTTTCATCCTCGGACGAATCGTCGAAAGATCGAACTGGGGGCAGATCCGGGCCATCTGCTTTCGGAAGTTGTCGAAGCCCCGGAGGAACCTGTCGAGGTTTCCTCCCCTAACATGTCGCGAAACTCCTCTGATTCTTTGAAGGAGTCTATGGCATGTTCGGCCCGCTCGAGTGCCCTCCTTTCTCGAGCCTCCAGTTGCTCGATCTTGAGGCGCAGGACCCCGCCCTTATACCTGAGGCCCGTGACCTTGGATTGGACCTCCCCCAGGCGCGCCTCCGAGGCGCGCAGAGCTGACTTGGCCAAAGAGTGGGCAGCCCTTTCTTCTTCAAGCACCTCGACCATTGCTAGGCGCCCGGCCTCAGTGGCCTCCCTCCGCGCCTCGGCCTCGGCCAGCGCCGCCCCCAACTCGGCGATCTTCTTCTTGGCCAGCTCCAATTGCCGGCTTATTTGCCGAGTCTCTTCTTGGCACCCTTGGGCAATGAATACCAGGGTGTCGACTTCATGGATGTGCTGCAAGAGAAAAAAGGTAAAGCGATTACGAGTTGAAAAACATAACATATTCGCCAGCAGTCTAAGGAAAATTGGGAAAGTAGCTTAACCGAGCGGTATTGCGGTAAGTACCGTCGACAATCTCTTCCAGCGGCAAGTTTCGGAACTCGGCCCGGTTCGCTGGAAGCATCGCACGCCGAAATACGGCGCGTGCGACATCGGCGTTGTAGATGGCCGAGCTCCCCTCGAGGAGTGGGGATTTTGGCTCGGCCGACTCCTCCCTCTGGACCCTTGAAGAGCTCGGCTCGTCCGAGCTAGGGGCCTCGGGGCCTCTAACTTCGGGGCCTCTGGTCGGCTCAGGCCCCGGGCGCCGTAAGCGAATTACGGTCGGCCCCTCCCGCTGGGTAACGGGGGCGGGACAAGGAGGGGCCGCTGGGCCCGCATCGCCGACGGCCCGTGTCCGCCCCTGATCAACTGCGGAGGCCCCCGCCTCCGGGCCTCCCGTCCCGGCCGATGTGGAAGCACCGGCCGACCTCGACTTCTTCCGAGGCTGGGGAATAGCCCCCCCGGCCTCGGCCTCCCGCCTCTTCAGTCGAGAGAAGAGGGACGTGCTGCTGGTCGGCATATGGGGGATGTCTGAAACCAAAAATTTTCTTAAGTGTCAGACCATGTTAGTAAGAAAAGAAAACAGATAAAAACAAAGCGATGCGACTACTCTTACCCTCGGGGCGCGCCAAACTCAAGCCCACGCTCGCCAAGGCCTCCTCCCGTAGGAGCTCGGTTAGGTTGAACCCCTTCCCGAGGGCCCGTAGGGAGTCCAAGACCCTCAGCTCCCTCCCCGAGGGCTCGGAGAGCCTATTGAGAGCTTTCAACCGAGGGTGCCCCCACCTCGGGTTGAACCCCCACGGCGCCTCGGACGCAAGAAAGAACCCGATTTTATCTTCCAATCATGAATAGAGGAAGGGGCACCCTGAAAGAGTGACATACCGCCCCGAAAGGCGAAGTATAGCCACCCCGCATCCGCCGGATTTTTCTTAAATAAAAAACACCGGCGAAAAATACTCACCGAGATCGGGATCCCGTGCGTAAGACACAAGGACAAGAACCCGATTATGGTCCTCCACGAGTTCGGAGCAAGCTGTGCTGGAACGAGTTGATACTCTACCAGCAAGTTGTTCACGAACTCGTGAACAGGGAACCGCAGACCGGCCCAGAGTGTCTCGCGATGGATCGCGATCCGACCTGGGGGCGGCCGCGTCACCCTATCCTCCGGCCCCGTGGTTTCGAGACGAAACCCGGGCTGGAAGAAGAATCGGGAGCGGATTAACTCCAACTCCTCCCCCGACAAACTCGACCCTACTTCCTTTGGACCGAGACCCATTTTACAGAGAAATGAAATAAACTAAAGGTAAAGAGAGTAAAGAGGAGGAGGAAGAGGAACCCTAGCTAACACAGGGTGGAAACCTACGGAAAAATCGCCGGAAATCGCTCCGGGCACCGCCGGCAAGATTTGGTCGAAAGGTAGGATGAAGGAGGAAACGGCAAAATGAAAGGCAACCAAATGGAACTCTTAAGGCAAATTCGTGGGGTTTATATAGACCCCCCTGACGGCCCAGATCGGCGGGTTCGGTTCCCACCCTCCGTCTGGATTACGCCATGTGTCGGCCTCGGAAGCCGAAGCACCGCATTTACTCCAGATCAATAAGTCGGGTACAAAATCGAAGCACCGTCCCATCGGATCTCACGGCCTCATCATGGGTCCGCAAAACCGGACCACCTTGAAAGACGAGTGGACGTCACCCCCGCTCCCTTCATTTAATAAGCCTCAGGAACACGTGGAGCGCCGATGTAACCTCAGCCTCCCCAGATCACTATCCTGCCAATACGAGATCCGAAACATCCGACCTCGGATCATGCCGCGTGTTCATTTTGAGGCGCGAAACGGCGTACCCATTTAAGAGGGGGACATCGACCATGAGATCGAGGCGCCGCCCCATTGAGCCCAGGGACCCTCATTATGAGTTCGCCGTACGAAGCAATCTCGAAGATCCAAAGGGCGTTGTCCCCGTTGTAGTTGCTTCGGGATGCGTAAGGACGCAGACCCCGTTATAAGTTCGCCATGTAGAGCGATCTCAAAGGGCCAAAGGGCGCAGACTCCGTTTTAAAAGCTTCATGGTACGTAAGGGTGCGGACGTAATCCCCTTCGGCCTCAATAACCACAACGACGACTTCTACTTCCTACGTCCGAGCTTGCAAGCCGCTCAAACTCGGAAGTCGGGGGGTAGTGTGGGGGAATACGGTTTTCTCCCAGCAATATAGTAACCCCGCCCCTAAAAGGCCACATAGCCGCCGACCTTGGATGACTGAGGTCGGCGTCCGACCTCCGAACGTCCGACCTCAAAACCTTCGACCTGGAGAATTTCCGACCCCAGAGGTCTGTCCTTGTCGACCACCTACTACGGCCGAACCCCTCCGAGGTCCGGCCGAGGGCCATATCCTGCCACTGCCCCAGCATTTATTGCGCATGACCTCTGCAAGCCCCCGGTTCACTCAAAAATTAATGCAAATCTCCGGCCTACTCAACCATTAATGCAAATCTCCGGCCTACTCGACAATTAATGCGCACCTCCGGCCTACTCAACAATTAATGCGCACCTCCGGCTTACTCAACAATTAATGCGCATGGCTCCTATTATCTACGGACCCATGGCTCTCCACGGCAAATCAGCTCAGCGGAGTCCAGTCAACCGTGATAAGTCTCTGATCTCGGCCTTACCTCTGACACCAATCCAATGATTCACTCGATCGCGTGCCAGCTCGGGTCGTACGACGGCCTCATTTCTGACATTAATGCAATGATTCACCCGATCGTTTGCCAGTCCAAGCAACATGCCGAGCCGTACGACGGCCTCGCCCCATCACATCACAGGTAAACCGACCCCCCTATAAAAGGGAACTCTTGCTTCTCAAAGGGGGGTTGGACACAGAAAACTCTAAAAATACTGTTCTCATCTTTCTCCTTTGAACACAGATTGCCCCCTCTGACTTAAGCATCGGAGGGCCGGCGCCGGAAGACCCGGCCACCGGCTTTTCTGCAGGCACCCCGACGGAGGACGCCGCCGGCTGACGGACCGCCACTCTCCTGTGTCCACCGCCGCTCCCCCTCCTCGACCGACGATCGCCCCCGGGTCCAATTTTCAGCAACAGGAATCACCAGGTCTTTACTCTTTATCATGCAACTACAATATCATATGTTAGTGACACTTCTACCCCTAATGACTTTTCAGTGCGGTTCCCTTTCTATCCATGATAACTTGCCTTTGAATGACGGTAACATCTTAAACACAGATTTTTCTTAGACGACTTCGTCTTAGCTTGCTGACTCCAATATGGGTCAATACATCGTCCTTGACTTGATCTCCACCGAAACTCAAATATCTTAATTTAGTTATGCAATGCCTTATAGATCGAAAAACAGGAAAAACTGTAGAAAACAAGCTTAGACTCCTCAAACATTTTAATGTCTGCTTGATAAACTTTTCTGGACAAAGAGAATGCAGGAAGTTTACTTTTGCTTCACAACTCAACCACACAATGTCTCACCCTAAGAATCGATTAACCAAAGATTTATCGACATCAGAGCCTCGACTGTTTAATAACGTTTATATAGGAAGCCATTAATACGGAAGTAACAGAACAAAGGTGGCAAACCACACTGACTTGTCACCGGACTGATCTAGGACAACCCAAGAGAATTCACTGCAAAGCTTCAGCGAAAACTTTTGCATGCCATAAGAATTTGTTGACATACAAAACCCAAGAAGAGATTTGTCTGAGCTAGTAGCAACATGCTGAACACGAACAATGTGCCCCACCAGGTCATCTCATCATGAGACTTCAACTTTCACAACAAAGTATTGGCAAGCAATATAAGATGCCTTCCTATCACAATCTATCATAAACTTTAGAATTGGATACCCACACTCTTCGAGCCTTGTGTTCGTGAAGGCAATCTTGGACCGCACAATCGAATGAAAGATCATGGTATCCATGATTCGAGTGTCCTGTGAGTCAATGCTTCCAAAAATGAAAAATATATCAAAGAAGGACACCTGAGCGTCCCCTAAAGCACGTGACAAATTTAATACCCCACTTTTTCAATTCATTGTACATCAGACGTCAGATATGACCTAAAACCCCTCTCATAATTAGAATTTCAGCCCACAAAAATAAGTTAGACCTTTTGCATCGACCGGGCCGGGTCGAGTTCAATCCAGGCCGAAACGCAACGCGAAGGGCCGACAGTCTGGGCCGAGAGCAGCCCGACCAGATAATCGTAGGGCACAGCACGGTTCCCAGTTTCGCTGCCGCGGGGGCCGAGGAGAGAAGTGGGAGGGAAGAAGAGGACTATAATGGAGATGGATAGCCTTACCCGCGGATGGTGTCGAGCGATGGCGTCGTCTTCGTCGGCAACTGGAAGCTCACGCGTTCATCCTCTCATGTAGCCGGGAAAGAACGGCGAGATCCGATGGGCCGTCCCTCGTGAAAGAGAAAGTGGCGTTTGGTGTGGGGAACGGAGGGAAAGAGGAAAGGGATTTTTTTTTCCTTTTTTAAAATCCGAGGAGAGGATATGAATTTTTGCACACAAGACCCTGGCATTCTTCTGGTTTCTGTATTAATTTTTTGGTGTTTATTTTTTGAAATTTATATATTAGTCCCTGTTATTGTATTGTATAGTACAAGGGAGATGGTACATACATATATTCGTGCGCGCGCATGGCTATGGTTGTTGCGTTTTTACTAAAAAAAAAAAAGAAAGAGAAAAAGGAAAAAAAGAATGGCTGCTGTTGTCCATTGAGCATTGGACCAAACCTGTGGGACTGGTAGTATCTCATAAGGCACTAATATAACATGGAATTATATTTATCAAAAAATTATAGCATGTGATTATAGGTAGAAACTATATCAACTTTTTCACCAAGTTACAAAAGAAAAGGGACATTATATACTCATTGTGACGGAATAAGATGTCTTTCATGTCATCTTTCCCATAATTATCATATGGTAATGTTGCCATTAATCGGCCTGATGAGAAATTTGGATTTTGGAGAGCTTTACATTTTTTCCATGTGCCAGTCAAAGTTCGACATAAATGGTGTTTGTTGGCACCAGGAGGCCTATATATATATATATATATATATATATAATTATCTGCCAAGTTCCCAAGTTATATTTGCATTGACATGGTGGAAGCGATAGCAAGTGCTACAAAGCACAATAATGGTATCGTCACCATATTTAGTCAGTTAGCCTTGATATTAAAGTCATGAATGATATTGCATTCTTTTTGATATAAAATTGGCAATGCCAACTGATAATTTATTGAGATCATAAAAATTATGAGGACCTTTTGTATCAAACACCTAGAGACCTTAGCACCATTTCCTTGAAACTTTCTTGAGCAAGATATTTGGCAACAGTCTACGAGGGTTCTGTTATAGCGAATACGATCACCACTATTATCTCTCGAAAATAGGTAGATACTTGATAGTCTTGTCCACCGAACCAACAAAAACCGCCAGCATAGTTCTCAAAATTGAAAACTTAAACATCTGTAAATATATGGATTGAATCTCTGATTGAACAGAAGTTGGAGGTCCTTTGCTTCAAATTACTAACCATGATGGTATGAACTACTTGAACATGCCTTGTTTTAATTGAATGATCAAGCTATCCATGCTATACATAATTATATCATGCATGCATGCTCTTTAATCTCTCTCCTTTATTTTATGAGTAAAATTAATGATGGGCAAGTCCATCAGCTTCTTTTCATAGCAAGTATGAAAGAAGGGCTAAAGAACTATTGGAAGGCTTTCTAAATAAACCAGTAGGGTGGAAAGAGTACCCCAACTCTAACATATCGATCGAAGACTAGGCCGGAAACCAACTTTACATATTACAGGAAGAAAAAGGTTCCCCAAGAGGATCCTACAGCCCCAGCTCCACATATAGTCCTGCCTGCCATCAATATTGTGTCCCTCTCATGCATGCATGCAACGTACATCTTTAATTAAGGAACCTTGTTTCTAAATTTAGACCTCCTTATATAAGAGAGCTCAAGTTATATGCCCTTTTGGGGCAGCTGGTCAAGGAAAGGGTGAGCGAATGTTGTGGAATGGCAACTGCATGTGTTAGTAAAAGGTGATGAGGAGAATTTTCCTTCGATGGACAGTCATGGAAAGGAGTGGAGAAGAGAGATTTGAGGGCATAGTGAGAGGACAACTGCCAATACAGAACCGAAGAACGATTCCTAGTCAACAAGGATTATTCCTACAATTTCGACCAAACCATGAAACGGAAGATAACTTCCTCTATTTAAAGAGCTTCCCTTGAAGCATAGTGTGGGCGTGGCAAGGAGGCACAGAGCGAGAGAGCGAGCGAGCGAGAGAGAGAGAGAGAGAGGCAGAGATGGCATCAAGATCCGTCTTTGTCTTCACAATTCTCTTGTCTCTTGTTCTGGTCTCCTGTCGCCCCACCGGATCATCCAACACCGCCAAAAAGATGATGATCAGGAAGGCATGCAGGAAAACAAACGACTTCAGATTCTGTGTCTCCACTCTTCTTAAGTCCTATCAACGTAGCACTGCTGCAGATCCCAAAGCCCTCACGAGGATCCTCGCCGAGCGCGCGCTCTCTAAGGTCGACGAAGCCAGTGCTTACGTCGAGAAGGTATTCTACTACCATCCAGATATGGTGGTCAAGGAGTACCTTGCGTTATGCCTCGATGATTACGCGCAGGCCGCGCAAAAGCTCAGGCAGATCGGAGACACCTTAGCAAGCGGTGGGGATTACAAGGAGGCGCCCAAGCTCTTGAGGGAGATCGCTAGCCATGCCACTGACTGCCAAGAAGCCTTTGAGAGGAAAAAATCACAAAGTGAACTTAACTATAGGCCTCCCAGGCCGTGTCCTCTCTCCCGGCAGAATAAAATCATTCAACTAATGGCTGAGGCTGCCGCAGGTTTATTAGCGTAGTGCAGATGGATGAAGACCCTGTCAATGGACTGGGGCACAAGATCACACCTCTCTAGATGTGATCTTTATGAAATATGATGGGGTCTGCATGAGTTACATCTTTGTTTTTCTCAATGTATAATGATGAATTGCTGAATAAAATCCCTGATCTTTTTTTCTTCCACTCGTGCACTGTTAGGGAGGAATGATTTATTTATATTGAGCTTCTTTTAAGCTGAGTGCATTATATCATCCTCAAAACTTCTCTGATCCTAGTTTAGATTGGAAAAATTATTATAATTACTTGAACCAGGTCCACCGCATCATCTGTGGACCATGCCAACCAAAATCCCACACATCTAAAGCTAAAAGGTGGAAGGAAAAGGGCGAAGAGCTGTGGAAATTTCAAACGGAAACCTCTGTTTAATCGGAATCTTTCACCCCGTTCTCTTCCCCCACTTCGTTCACTCCGGATCCCTCTCTCCCTTGTCCCTAGCTTGAAGCCTCTGCACGGGCCACCCGAGCCCATGCCGTCGGCGAACAAGATGATGAGAAAGGAGAAAGCGACAATGGGAGAGGAGAAAGGAGGCCGTGCGAAGCAAAGAGGAGAAAGGGCTGATCGGGTGCGACGGCTGGGAGTAGAGTTAGCGACTTATTAGTTCCAGGAGAGTCTAGATGGGATCCTGATCGATCAGATCCATCTCCTCTTCGGCGACGATCTAGCTGATAGGGTGTTGGCTACATCTCTACCCCTGGAGAGGTCGATGGACATGAGGGTGTGAAGATCGACTGGAAAGGCGAGAGTTATAGTCTGTGATCTCCAGACGATAGTGGACCCAGGGCCTACGCGACAGTTGGAGGGTCGTTGGATTTGGCGACTAGGAGTCCACCCACGTATGGCTTTGTTCGTGGAGGGTGGCATGGAGCATTCTTCCTACCAGAGGGATCTTGTCTAGGAGGGGGATCCCGGTACCGGCTGATTGTGAGGAATGCCCAGGGGAGGAGAAGACCATCAATCATTTTTATAATTTTTCAATTATTTTTTAAATGCAACATGAAAATGTCATAAATTATAATAAATGGAATATCTCATTGACTAAATTTTTATTGTTTATTAAGCAATTAATTTTAATGATGATGAGCAAAAACTTCGGTCATCAATGCATGCATCCTTAATACCAGCAACTACGTAGCAAATGGAAAACTACCTTACTAGAAAAAGTCTAGTCATTAATTCGGGTTGGACCAATATTGGCCTCAACTTAGTAAATTATGATAAATAGAAGGCCTCAATAATATCCAAAGATAAGAATTGTTTAATATAGAATAGCAAACAATTTCAAGAAGTATAATTTGAAGTCTTAATCATACAATTTCATTAATTTGTTTACGTATAGAATCGTATGGAAATGCTGTATTTTCTTTTTGTTTGAATCTAGGGCTTGATTGTATCAAGAGATGAGAATACTAATGTTGGGTGCTTGAGAATTATAATTTTTACATTCTATATTATTAGGTCGTGCTATTCAATTTTGCAAGTTGATAATGTTTTGTATTACTAATTGCAATTAATGATATACGAAAAATATAATAAAAGATAATATATCAGAGTGTTAGCTACATTTATCTTGATAAAGCAGCTGAATCGCGTGACCCAAAAAAAGGCAGCTAAATCCGAATCTGTAGACATGACCCAAGGGAGAAGGAAGACTTAATAATTGTAAAGCATCCTAATTTGCCAAACTTGCCGGAAGAAAAGAAAAAATAATTTAACTAATCAAACCCGCAAAAGATTCAGCATGGGGCTGGTGCATTAGTGCACACAATTAAATGATGGCCAAGTTTATAAAGGGTTATCTTGCTATCATTGCTACTGATGCATCACCCTCTTCTTCTTTAATATAAATTCTAATGAATGGCAAAATCATGCATTACAGAGGAAAAAAAGAACTAAACAAAACTTTTCTATAACTTGAAATTATTGTGACACCTTTTTCTCGTGCACCTTTTTACTTTATTAATTTATTTTGAACGACTTATCACCAAAAAATAATAATTTGATATATTTAAATAATTTAAAACTTAGCAAAGATCAGTCTAATAATGGCAATTTGTTATTTTTTAAAAAAATTCTCAGAACAATTTCAAACAAATACAACAACAAATCTTTTTGTTTTTTGAGTGAAAAAAATACAGTGACAAATCAAGAGTTCAGATTTCTATTCAAGATGAATCAAGAGTAACCTTGCAATCCTTTCATTCGTCTTTTAGCCTAAAGTTGCTCAAAAAGTACGACTATAACTATATAAAATAAAGTATACTACTCTACATTCATATATAGCATGCATGCGTGCTTGCATGTCTCTAGGGAAGGTGAGTTTACGTCTCCTCAGAAGCCCTGACCGTGATCTTGGTCCACCAAGCTAACCCCTCCCCATCCTCAAGAACTGGCTAGTTGAATTTTTCAGACGAGTCTTCCTTCAAAGGGATGCCTGGCGAAGAGAATTTTGGGGGCATTTGATTAAGGAAAGGAATGGAGTAGAGGGATTCAAGCGTTTGGAGAAAGATGAGGAGAGGATTTTGCGGGCAAATTAACGGTTATAGTGGTTGGACAAAGGTGACGGATCGGATTTTGGGCGCATAAAATTATGGGAAGTGGTTACGACGGCATAGCGAGAGGGTAACCGCTAATTAAGGACGTACCAAAGAATAATTCCTAGTTGACAAGGATTTTCCGACAACGCCGGTCCGACCACTAACTGAAGACGAGTTCTCCGATATATATAGGGGGGGTTGGCATTGAAGAATTCGATGTGGGTTCAGCAAAAAAAAAAGAATTCGGTGTGGGAACGGCAGGGAAGAGGGACGAAAGAAGAGAGAGCGAGAGGCAAAGAATTAATGGCATCCAAATCCTTTGTAGCCTTTGGCTTCACAGTTCTCTTGTCCCTTGTTCTCGTATCATGTCATCCCCCCCAACCTTTCTCCCCATCTCCCCCTGCCACCCACGCAGCCAAGCCTGTTCCAAACGACGAGAAAACGATCAAGGCGATCGACTACGTGTGCCAAAACTCCACCGACTACGACCTCTGCGTCAATGTTCTCAAGCATGACAGCCGCAGCAACACCGAGGATCGCAAAGTCTTCTTGAAGATCCTGTACGAGAACGTGCGCTCCAGGGTGGTTGAGATCTACTCCATCGCCGATAAGCTCTTCCCCAGGGAAACCGATCCTTGGTCAAAAGACTGCCTTCAAGCATGCCGTTTGGAGTACAAGTTTAATCAGCGATACCTCAAGGGGATCGTGCACGCCATAGACACAGGAGATTACAAGAGAGTTCACCATCTCATGATTACCATCGCTGCCCTCGCATATGAGTGCCAAGAACACTTCGACAGCCCCCCGAATTCAGTCTTTGGCATGGGTCGGACCCGGTTTTCTCCTTTCAAAGAGCAGAACGGGCTGGTGGAGACATTGGCTCTCACTGCTGCAGCCATCGCATACTGGGCTTGAAGGAACGACGCCTATCCATGTGCAAGCTCTATTGATGTTATGAGTTATGTATTCATGACCCAAGGGAGCGGAACCGTGTAATCGAAAAAAAGGAAGCTAAATCCGAATTTGTAGACATGACCCAAGGGAGAAGGAAGACTTAATAATTGTAAAGCATCCTAATTTGCCAAACTTGCCAGAAGAAAAGATTCAGCATGGGGTTGGTGCATTAGTGCACACAATTAAATGATGGCCAAGTTTATAATGGGTTATCTTGCTATCGTTGCTACTGATGCTTCACCCTCTTCTTCTTTAATTCTAATTCTAATGAATGGCAAAATCATGCATTACAGAGGAAAAAAAGAACTAAATTAAACTTTTCTTTAACTTGAAATTATTGTGACACCAATTGTGGTTCAAATTTGGCCCGAGGGTGACCAGGCCGGATGAGTCGGAGGAGCTGCTAGTTGAGTCGGTGAAGGGACTCCACCTGCTGGACGCCGACGTACCTACACAAAGAAAGCCGATCAGAGCTGTTGGGGTAGGTTAGATAAAGCCTTGGGGAGACCCTAGGCCCTCATTTGATTTCCCTTGCTTCCATCCTTCTTTTTTCTGGCTGTCTTCTTCGTTATGAGAAATTACATGGATGATTTTCCGCAATAAGACCCTGATGGCCCGACACAACAAGGAGATGGTTGCCTCGGATGGAGCTCGATCTTAGGAGAGATCGAAAAATCTCATCACTGGCGTCACCAAGGGGTTTCGCTACAAGATGCGCTTCGTCTTGGCCTGCCAACGACGGGGTAAGTGATGTCTGGAGCAAGCGAGGTCGCCGAGGTGCGCGAGCTCGTCACCGAGGTGACAGTCTGGGATGCTGTAGAGGGCGCCACTGAGGTCGGGTCAGAAGCTGCTGAAGTTAATAGTTCTTTTCTACTCGTTTTCTTTTTCCTTTTGCCCTTGCTAGGTCGGCCACTTAGGCCTTTTTGTATTCAGCCCGACCTCAAGGTCGGCTCATTTTGTACTTGGCCCTTGGCCTTTCAATATTAATAAAGTGCATTTTCTCCAACACTTTGCATTTTGAAAGCTGACAGTATTTGAACTCGCCTTACTTTTAGTGCTTTGCGTTGGACCTTTGTGTTCGGCTAACAAGGTCCGAACTGTATAACTTGGGTACTGGCTTAGCCTTCATGCTGCCAGATAACTTTGGCTAAGTTGTTGTGCTCGGCCCTTGCTCCCAACTTATAACTTTACAGAATTGGCAAAGAGCTCGTTGCTCCCAAGCTCGTCCGCTGGGGCACTTTAGGCACCCAGGTCGAGCATTAGGTCTGCTTCGGACCTTTTTGCGAGAACTGAGCTCTGGGTCCTCGTCTTTTTGCACTATAGTGTGCTGGGGGACCTTTTCGGTAGAATGTCGTCATGAGCTTTGGCTCCTTCTTGCCTTGTAGATCTCTGTAGACTTTAACCGGGGCGCTCGATTTAAGCTCGGTCGCCCTCAGATTTTTTCCGAGGCTGAGGTGGAGGGAGCCTTTTCGGCTTTTGGTCGATGTTGCAGGGTGCCCCCACTCAGATCGAGGCATCACTATAAACATGGATGGTTGACGGGGACTATTCAGCTTTTGGTCGACGTTGCAAGGCGCCCCCACTCAGATCGAGGCATCATTATAAACACGGCGATCGACGGAGCCTCTTCGGCTTTTGGTCAACGTTGCAAGGCGCCCCCACTTAGATCTGGGCGTCATTATAAACACGGGCAGCGGACGGGGCCTCTTCGGCTCTTGGTCGATGTTGCAAGGCGCCCCCACTCAGATCGGGGCGCCATTATAAACATGGGCAGTTGACGGAGCCTCTTCGGCTTTTAGTCGACATTGCAGGGTGCCCCACTTAGATCGGAGTGTGATTATAAACACGGACGGTCGATGGGGCCTCTTCGGCTCTTGGTCGACGTTGCAGGACGCCTCCACTCAGATCGAGGCATCATTATAAACACTGGCGGTTGATGGGGCCTCTTCGGCTCTTTATCGACGTTGCAGGGCGCCCCCACCCAGATTGGGGCTTCATTATAAACACAGGCGGTCGACGGGGCCTCTTCGGCTCTTGGTCGACGTTGGAGGGCGCCTCCACTCAGATCGGGGCATCATTGTCTTGCTAATAGTTGACGGGGCCTCTTCGGCTCTTGGTCAACACTGCAGGACGTCTCGGCCCGGGACGTCATTACCCTGCAAACGGTTGACAGAGCCTCTTCAGCTCTTGGTCAACACTGCAGGGCATCCCGAGCTCAGGCCTGGGACGTCATTATCCTACTAACGATTGATGGGGTCTCTTCGGCTCTTGGTCAACACTGCAGGGCATCCCGAGCTTGGGCTCAGGACGTCATTATCCTGCTAACGATTGATGGGGCCTCTTCGGCTCTTGGTCAACACTGCAGGGCATCCCGAGCTTGGGCTCAGGACGTCATTATCCTGCTAACGGTTGACGGAGCCTCTTCGGCTATTGGTCAACACTACATGGCATCCCGAGCTCGGGCCTGAGACATCATTATCCTACTAACGATTGACGGGGCCTCTTCGGCTCTTGGTCAACACTGCAGGGCGTCCCGAGCTCGAGCCCAGGACGTCATTATCCTGCTAACGGTTGACTGAACCTCTTCAGCTCTTGGTCAACACTGCAGGGCATCCCGAGCTCCGGCTCGGGACGTCATTATATTGTGGTAGTGGGCTCGCACCGTGAGGACGACCAAGATATGCCAATTCAGACACAACATTTCAAAGATACTTCAAAGAAGTCCTCGAAGGTTGTTTTCATTGATAATATCTTCTAAGATTTGCAGAATTTTAGCTTCGAGGAACTAAATTACCATCTTAGAATTCCATCTTATAAGCTCTAGGCTGCTGGATTCGGACGACTCGGCATGGTCCTTCCCAGTTTGGGATGAGCTTTTCTTGTTTCAGAGGTCGAGAGGCTTCAGCCTTTCTCAAGACGAGGTCGCCGACCTTGAAAGATTTGACTTTAATTCTGGAGTTATAGTATGGCGCTGCTTTTCGCTGGCATCTCGCCATCCGAATCTGAGCTACCTCCCTTGTTTCTTTAAGTAGGTCGAGGTTACTCCAGAGCCATGCCGAGTTGGTTGTGGCATCAAAGCCTTCAACCCGGGGTGAGGGTAACTCGACCTCAAGGGGAATGACCGTCTCTGTGCCATAAGACAGGTTGAAAGGGGTCTCTTCAGTGGAAACTTGAAAGGTCGTCCGATATGCCCACAGGATATTGTAGAGATTGTCGGATTGCCCCTTTGCTCGGTCCAGTTTGGCTTTGAGCCCTTGCAAGATTGTGCGGTTGGTCACTTCTGCTTCCCCATTGATTTAGGGGTGAGCCACTGATGTAAAGCGATGGTCAATGCTGAGCTCGGAGCAGAATTTCTTGAACCGAGCATTATCAAATTGGCAGTCATTGTCGGATATGATGACTCGGAAAAGTCCGAACCGGCAGATTATCATCCTCCAGATGAAGCTTTGCACCTTCGGTTCGGTGATTTAGGCTACAGGTTCTGCCTCAACCTGCTTTGTAAAGTAGTCGATGGTGACGATAAATTTTTTTTCTTCTTTCCTGTAGCTGGAGGGAAGGGCCCCAATATATTAATTCCCTATTGGGCAAATGGCTAGGGGGCAGTGATCGGCATCAATGGGATCAAGGGTCTACGTTGGACATTGGCGTGGCGTTGGCACTGGCCACATCTTTGGACGAACTCCACCATGTCCTTTTGTAGTGTGGGCCAGTAGTACCCTTGCTACAGAATCTTATGTGCTAGGGCTCTGCTTCCTTGACGACTTCCACAGATTCCTTTATGTACCTCCTGCATCACATAGTTCGCGTCTGAGGGGTGGAGACATCTGAGGAGTGGCGATGTGAATGATTGGCGGTACAGCTTGCCTCCGTACATGAGGTACCGAGTGGCCTAACGTTCAAGATGTCAGGCTTCAAGCTTGTCCGTAGGAAGGACTCTGTCTTGTAAGAAGTCGGTGAATGGGTCCATCCAGCTCGGCTTGGTTTCTATGCACAGTACCGGTTCAGGGTCTTCTACGCTCGGTGCCTTCAAGCACTCGACGAAGGTGCTCTTTAGGAGTTCGGCCGAGCTGAACGTTGCTAACTTCGACAGCAAGTCAGCTTTTGCATTCTCTATCTTGGAGATATGCTGGACGTCGAAGTTGCTCATAGTTGAAGTGATGTTCCATACCTTTTGGAGACACTTCATCATTGATGGCTCCAAGCTTCGAAATCTCCCAAGACTTGGCTCGCCACGATCTGGGAGTCGCTGAAGATCTTCAGGCAGTGGACATTGAGCTCCTTGGCTAATTTTAGCCCGACAATTAGCGCTTTGTACTCTGCCTCGTTGTTGGAAGCAGGAAACTTAAAGCGTAGAGTTGGCTCTGCTATAACTCCATCCGGACTGGTGAGAATGAGGCTTGCGTCGCTGCCCCCCAAGGTCGAAGAGCCATCTACATGTGGAATCCAGGGTTGTTCGGGGACATCTTTTTCTTCCTCCAGGCTGAGCTCAGTTTGAGGGTCATCCGACAGAGTGGACTCCACTAGGAAGTCGGCCAGCACTTGTGCTTTGATCGCCGGCCTCGGGCGATATCCGATGTCAAATTCTCCGAGCTCAACCGCCCATTTTATGATCCTTTTGGCTCGATCGAATCGCTGCAAGATTTGTTTTATGGGATGGTCGATTAGCATTGCTATGGTATGCGCCTGGAAGTAAGGTCAAAGCTTGCGAGTCGAGGTGACAAGTGCGTAGACTATTTGCTCCAGCTTGGAATATCTGGTCTCCGCATCTCGCAGAATTCGGCTGGTGTAGTAGACAGGTCTCTGGCATCTTTCTTCTTCTCAGACCAGTATCGAGCTCACGGCCGTCGGGGAAACTGCGAGGTATAGGTAGAGAAGTTCTCCGCACTGGGGCTTTGTAAGCAGCGGAGAAGAGGCAAAGTAGCGCCTGAGCTCGTTAAAAGCTCGTTGGCACTCCTCGGACCATACAAAGTCCTTCGGCCTCTTGAGAACCTAGAAGAAAGGAAGGTACCGTTCTGCTGATCTCGCGACAAATCTTTCGAGGGAAGCTATTCATCCAGCGAGCTACTGCACCTCTTTGACTGTCTTTGGCGGTGTCATTTCTTGCAACGCCCGAATCTTCTTGGAGTTTACTTCAATCCCCCATTGCATCACAACGAAGTCAAGGAACTTTACAGAAGTGACTCCGAAGGCGCACTTCGTGGGGTTGAGCTTTATTTGGTACCTCCAAAAAGTGGAGAATGCCTCGTCCAGGTCGGCGATGTGCTGTTCGGCCGCCGGGCTCTTAATTAGCATGTCATCCATATAGACCTCCATATTTCACCCGATCTGATTCTTGAAGATCTTACTGACAAGCCGCTGATAGGTTGCCCCGGCATTCTTCAACCCGAAAGGCATAACTTTATAGCAATGGAGGCCCTTGTCAGTAATGAAGGCGGTCTTCTCCTCATCTTTTGGTGCCATTTGAATTTGGTTGTACTCCGAAAAGGCATCCATGAAAGTCAGGAGTTGATGTCCGGAGGTGGCGTCGACGAGCTGGTCGATGCTTGGAAGAGAAAAGTTGTCCTTTGGGCAGGTCTTGTCCAAGTCGGTGTAGTCTATGCACATATGCCATTTTTCGTTGGCTTTTTTCACCAGAACAACATTGGCAAGCCAATCAGGGTAAGTGACCTCCCTGATGAAGCCAGCCTTGAGGAGCTTGTCGATTTCTTCAGCCACCACCTGCTGCCGGTCTGTTGCGAGAGTTCGCTTCTTCTGCCTGACAGGCTTGTAGGCTGGCTGCACCTTGAGTTGGTGGACCATCACCTCAGGATCTATTTCTGGCATATCAACAGGCGACCAGGCAAACATGTCAGCATTGGCCCAAAGGAACTCGATGATACGAGCTCGCATCTTTGCGCCTAAGCCAGACCCGATCTACACAGTTTGCTCGGGTTGGCCGTCTCTTAAGGGAATGTAGAGGAGGCACTCGTCGGGTCCACCTCATTGCTATCTCGGTTCATCTCACACATTGAACCCTTCAATGGGTAGTGCTTGAGCCGGGAGCTCGACCGACTGCTTTGTTGGCGGAGGCCTGAGGGGCCGAGTCAACGTTGGCAGAGGCCTGGAGGGCCGAGTCAGTCCTGCCGCCTGCCAACGTGGATGCGCTGGAGGAGTAGGGTGGGTTATACCACTAGGGGGTCCCTGAACCCACTGGCGAGGCCCTGTCGGAGTCCGGAGTTGGGTGAGGCTTGGTCGGAGTCGACTCGTGGTGCTATGGGCCCCTGCGCTAGTTTAAGGAAATAAAGTTGCGCCTTCACTAACACCTGCGGGTTTTGGTGTAATGGTAGCGCTTGATCCTGACAATTGGTATCAGAGCCATAGGTCTCGAGTTCGAAACCCAGGCATCACGTTGGGGGGGAGGATTGTTGGCGGAGGCCTGAGGGGCCGAGTCAACGTTGGCGGAGGCCTGGAGGGCCGAGTCAGTCCTGCCGCCTGCCAACGTGGATGCGCTGGAGGAGTAGGGTGGGTTATACCACTAGGGGGTCCCTGAACCCACTGGCGAGGCCCTGTCGGAGTCCGGAGTTGGGCGAGGCTTGGTCGGAGTCGACTCGTGGCGCTATGGGCCCCTGCGCTAGTTTAAGGAAATAAAGTTGCGCCTTCACTAACACCTGCGGGTTTTGGTGTAATGGTAGCGCTTGATCCTGACATGCTTGCCTTTGAGTGCAGTCATGTAACACTGCTTAGCTGTTGCT
Organism: Phoenix dactylifera; assembly: GCF_009389715.1. Lineage (NCBI taxonomy): Eukaryota > Viridiplantae > Streptophyta > Magnoliopsida > Arecales > Arecaceae > Phoenix > Phoenix dactylifera. The sequence continues at coordinate 455,472 of NW_024067803.1, forward strand.
TGATTTCCTTAGACTTTGCCGACTCCTTAACTTGTGGGGAACCGTATGAGCAGGTGGTAGGTGGAAATCATAGCTCGGAGGACGTTCAGCCCTGGTCGGCCAATGATGACGTTGTAGGCCGAGCCAACCCTGACCACAAGAAAGTTTAACTTCATAGTGCTCTCTCGGGGTGCGCGTCCGATCGTGATTGGCAGGTCGATGATTTCCTCTACTGGCACAGAATCTCTTGTGAATTCGATCAGAGTGGTACTCATTTTTTCAAGTTGCTTTACCATCATTCCTATCCTTTGAAAGATATTATAAAATAAGACGTCTGCAGAACTTCCTTTATTCACCAAAACTCTTTTTACATCAAAGTTTGCAATGGTGAGAAAAATAACTACAGCATCGTCATGGTGGTCTTACCACCCTTCAGATCTTCAACGGAGAGGGAGATAACTTCCGTATTGCGCGGGCGCTTTGAGAAAGTTCCTTCTCCCTGGCTCGGCACTCCAGGGGCCTTCGCTGGCCCCTTTCGATGGTGTTGATGATGCCCGCGACAGATCGGTTGTCGTTTTGCTTCTCGGGCGACTCTGGGTTATGCTCCTTGGGCTCCCTCCTTTCGGCTCGGTTGCGGACGAACCGGCCCAATCGACCTCGGCCGATGAGTGCCTCAATCTCATCACGGAATTAATAGCAGTTCTCCATATTGTGGTCGTAGTCTCTATGGAAGTGATAGTACTTGTTCGAGTGCTCCTGTAACTCTGACGGTCGCATCTTTGATGGGGGTTGGAGGTAGCCGCGACCCTCGATCTCCATAAGGATCTGGGCCCGGATGGATGTGAGGGGAGTATACCTTCCGAACTTCTGAGAAAGAGTGTATCTCCCAGGCTTCTAGAGGGATGACCTTGGGCGAGCCGGACTTTTGAGCCGAGGAGGATTCTTCTCGTGTTGGGAAGACCTGCTCCTTAGTCAGGAGCACTCCTCGTGGCGCTGCTTCTGCAACTTGGTAGGTCGCTCGGCCACCTTGCGCCGAGAAGCCATTGCTTCCTCAGCTTTGGCGTACTTTCGAGTTCGGGCTAACATCTCTGCGAATTCGGCAAGAAAGTTCTTCTCAATGGAGAAGAGAAATTTGTAAGACCGAGCTCTAGTCTTCAATGCTGACATGGTGATAGACTGGTCGAGATTGCGAACCCCCATGTTGTCGAGGTGAAGTGATCGATGTAGTCTTTCAGGAGTTCTCCCTCTTTCTGTTTGATGTCAAGGAGGGAGTCTGAAGTCCGACGATGATGCCGGCTGGCAGCGAAGTGGGTTGCAAGCTGCCTGCCTAGTTGTTCAAAGGACAGAATCGAGCTGGGCCTCAGCCCAAAAAATCAGAGGCGGGCTTCTTTGCGGAGAGTCGCCGAGAAGGCCCTGCAAAGTAGGGCATCTGTGGCCCCCTGGAGTGCCATGTGGGTCTTGTAGCTCTCCACATGATTTAGAGGATTAGACGAGCCATCATACGACTCGATCTGCGGCATTTTAAACCTCTGAGAAATCGGTTCATCGATGACCCATCGAGGGAAGGGAGACTCGGTTGTGAACTCGAGGTCGACGTCCTACTTCGAGGCTTGGTCTCGGAGCATTTGGATCTGTCGTTCAAACTCTTCGACTTTTTTGTCGAGCTCGAGCAGGGATGTCATCGCCAGCGGTCGACGGAGCTTCTTCGGCTCTTGGTCGGCATTGCAAGGTGCCCAGCCTGGGGCAGACCCCGCCTCTGAGGGTTTCTTCCGTGCTCAGGGTATCAAACTTCAGCATAATCTCTTAGGATAGTGGCTATGTGACGAGCCCTTCGGGCTTGGGGACCGAGCTCGGTGGGAGCTTCAATGGTGGCGATGCTCCATAGGAGAATGACGTCGCGAGCAACGTCTTGGGGACTCATGCTCATGAGGAGGGAGTATAGGCCGGTCTCCTGCTTGCTGCAGGCCTTGAACGGCCGCAGTAGGCGCTTGGACTTGTTGGACAAGCAGGTTGAACTGCTCCGGCTGGATCTGAGAAATTCGGTCCGCCGGTTCTGCAGGGGGTGGACTTTGGAGCGAGTTGCCGGGAGCTGATGCCCGGCTCCTTGATGCATTTGAAGCTGCTTGGCTCCTCAATTTCATAACCACGACTCGGTCCCTTCCTCTAGCGCCAGATGCTGTGGTTCAAATTTAGCCTGAGGGTGACCACGCCGGAGGAGTCGGAGAAGCTGCTGGTTGAGTCGGTGAAGGAACTCCGCTTGCTGGACGCCGACGTACCTGCACAAAGCCTCACTGATGATTCCAGTGAGGGTCATCCGATGCTTAAGTTAGTGTGGAGTTTTTGTTGGCCAAAAGGTTCTCAGGTGTTACCTAATTGGGCTATTTATAGTTCCCACAGAGGTGCCCAGATGGCGGAGGTATGGCCCATCCTCATCATGGGAGGAGATGGCGCTGACCAGGTGGCGCGCGGCCATGGCTTGCTTAAGGCACACGGATTGAGCTGTCTCTGCGCATGGTATGGCGTTGGTGTATGCCGCAGGGTATGGCCCTTATCAGAAAGCATGGCTGGGGCAGCAAGGCGTAGTCCTTTGTTGAGGTGTCTTTACGTGGCCATCAAGCGAAGCATGGTGCGGTGAGGCTGCTGCACGGCATGGCCGCGGCACGTACTGGGCGAGATTAGCTCGATTTTCAACGGAGGCCGAGGTCGGCCTTGCCCGCTTGGCCGGGCACTGAGGTCGGGCCGACATGGGGGCCACGACAAATATTCGGTGAGGTCGGCTTGGTGGGTTCTGAGATCGGCTTAGCCTCCTTGATTTTGAGGTCTGCTCAGTAGAGTGTCCCGAGCTCGGGTCGAGGCATCATTGCCTGTGGTCAATGGAGCCTTTTCGGCTATTAGTTGGCACTATAGGACGCCCTGACCTTGAGTCGGAGCATGTCGTCGTTGTAGACTCTAGAGGAGGTTGCTGCAGGTCGTAGCAGCGGAGAGACCTGATCGAAGTTGGCTTGGCTTTCGGCGAGGTCCGAGGTAGGACTGGCTCTCAGCGGGACCGAGCTCTGGCCCCGTCGGCACTGAGGTCTGCTTAGCTGGAACGGGGTGGTCTCCAGTCCTGAGCAGGACGATCCATTTTGCCTCCTATCAACACCTTTTTCTTGTGCACCTTTTTACCTTATTAATTTATTTTGAACGACTTATTACCGAAAACTAATAATTTGATTTATTTAAATAATTTGAAACTCTGCAAAAATCAGTCTACTAATGGCAATTTGTTATTTTTTTAAAAAAAAATCCTAGAACAATTTCAAACAAATACAGCAACAAATCTTTTTATTTTTTGAGTGAAAAAAAAAAATACAATGACAAATCAAGAGTTAAGATTAATTTCTATCCAAGATGAATCAAGAGTAACCCATGTATTCCTTTCATTCGTCTTTTAGTCTAAAGTTGCTCAAAAAGTACGACTATATAAAATGAAGTATACTACTCTACATTCATATATAGGATGCATGTGTGCTTGTATGTCTCTAGGGAAGGTGAGTTTACGTCTCCTCGGAAGCCCTGACCGTGACCTTGGTCCACAAAGCTAACCCCTCCCCATTCTCGAACTGACTAGTTGAATTTTTCAGACGAGTCTTCCTTCAAAGGGATGCCTGGCGAAGAGAATTTTGGGGGCAGGTGATTAAGGAAAGGAATGGAGTAGAGGGATTCAAGCGTTTGGAGAAAGATGATGAGGAGAGGATTTTGCGGGCAAATTAACGGTTATAGTGGTTGGACAAAGGTGACGGATCGGATTTTGGGCGCATAAAAATATGGGAAGTTGTTACGATGGCATAGCGAGAGGGTAACCGCTAATTAAGGACGTACCAAAGAATAATTTTTAGTTGACAAGGATTTTCCGACAACGCCGGTCCGACCACTAACCGAAGACGAGTTCTCCGATATATGTAGGGGCGGGGTTGGCATTGAAGAATTCGGTGTGGGAGCGGCAGGGAAGAGGGACGAAAGAAGAGAGAGCGAGAGGCAAAGAATGGCATCCAAATCCTTCGTAGCCTTTGGCTTCACAGTTCTCTTGTCCCTCGTTCTCGTATCATGTCATCCCCCCCAACCTGCCTCCCCATCTCCCCCTGCCACCCTTGCAGCCAAGCCTGTTCCAAACGACGAGAAAGCGACGAAGGCGATCGACTACGTGTGCCAAAACTCCACCGACTACGACGTCTGCGTCAATGTTCTCAAGCATGACAGCCGCAGCAACACCGAGGATCGCAATGTCTTCTTGAAGATCCTGTACGAGAACGTGCGCTCCAGGGTGCTTGAGATCTACTCCATCGCCGATAAGCTCTTCCCCAAGGAAACCGATCCTTGGTCAAAAGACTGCCTTCAAGCATGCCGTTTGGAGTACAAGATGGCTCAGCGATACCTCAAGGGGATCACGAACGCCATAGACGGAGGAGATTACAAGAGAGTTCACAGTCCGATGATGACCATCGCTGCCCTCGCATATGAGTGCCAAGAACACTTCGACAGCCCCCCGAATTCAAACTTTGGCTTTGGTCGGACCCGAGTTTCTCCTTTCAAAAAGCAGAACGGGCTGGTGGGGACATTGGCTCTTACTACTGCAACCATCGCATACTGGGCTTGAAGGAACGACGCCTATCCATATGCAAGCTCTAATGATGTTATGAGTTATGTATTCATTTGCAAATATGCAATGACAAGTTATTGAATAAAATCTCCCCATCTTCTGGCGAGTTGTGCATTAAAAATGTCGCTTGATGTGAGTATATATGTACGTAGTTCTCTCTTACTCTACTTGAGGCATGGTTAATCCTGCTGCAGAATGCATAAATAGGTACAGGAATGGGAGGAAATGTGCTGATGCTTGGGATGTAAATAGCTTTGATGGGCATACTAGTAGCTGCCTCTGATATTGAACATATTTGAGAGTAAACAACATAAGATACGTGAGAGTAAAAAAAACAAAAAGAAAACTTCTGTAGGGGGTTGTTGATATTTTCTCTTCTCTTCTTCCCCCTTTTTTTTTTAACATTCTTTGGACTTGGCATTTTGTTTCAATGTGCTCATGCATACTTTGGATGTGAAAAAAAAGGAACGAAAAAGAAAAAGAAAAAGAAATACTGTGGCTGCAATTGGCACATCAGGCAGGGGGCATCATGATGAGCCAATGCACAATAGTAGCTGGGTCTGTGATGAAACATATTCGACGTCAATGGTTGCTAGCCTCTCCACAAAAACAAAAATAGCAAAAAATATATGAGAGGAGAAGTCAAAAAAAAAAAAAAAATCTGAATTGTTGTTGGTGGTTTTTTTTTTCCCCTTGATGGCATTTTGTTTCAACATCGAGTGTGACTCATGTGATGGCAGTCTCTTTTATGAAAAAAATTAAAACACGAGTTTTTTTTTTCTTTTTTTGTTGGTAAAGACGGCATTTTATATAGTTCTAACGTGAGTACATCCAGCCATAGCAGAAGAAAAAATACGAGTTTCTCGGTTACGTGTGGTTTCTTGGTTACGTGTGCCCCTGCTGCACTCGTGTTATGCGCGTGTCGAGGCCGAGCACGTTGCGTCGACCCAATTGAAAATTGATGGAGCGGACTAGGCTCCGGTGCACACACCAATCGCACGTGCGTAACATTCAATAACAAGAGCACACACAACATAGAATCTATATTCCATCTTTGGTGTCCTATAATCCCTGAAATTGCTTCTCTGATAAATAATCCATTTTTGAAGAATCTCTTATACAATAAGATTATGGCCATCTATAAATATATCATACATACATGCATGCATGCATGCATATATACCTACATATATATATATATATATATATATATATATATATATATATATATATATATATATATATATATATATATGTATATATATATGTATGTATGTATGTATGTATGTATGTATGTATGTATGTATGTATGTATGTATGTATGTATGTATGTATGTATGTATGCATGCATGCATGCATGTATGTATGTATGTATGCATGCATGCATGCATGCATGTATGTATGCATGCATGCATGCATGCATGTATGTATGTATGCATGCGTATGTGTATGTGTATATTTATATATATGTATGTATGTATGTATGTATGTATGTTCAAACCAACAATTAAGTATGTGCAATGCATGTCTAAAAATTATTAGTTAAATATTGTAAATCATAATTGAATTAGATATTAGATGATGAGACTAGCCTTTCTTATGTAAACATTGTTATTTTTAAAAAATAATTATATTTATTGTGTGTAAGGAAGGTTCGGCCTTCTTTTACAAACCATAAAAAATCAATAGTATTATTCTATCTATAGATGTTATTTCCTTTGTAAGTAAAAAGAAGGGGATGAGAGATGGTGATGGAAGGTTTTGATAATTAAAATATAGGATCATGATTTTTGACAGAAACAAGATATTTTTGATTTAGGATGAAAATCTATTGATAACTAGTCTTATTGGTTGGCAGTCCTTTTCATGTACGAAAGATCCAGGGTCCAAACTCTCATGGTGGTCCCTCTATTATTTCTCTCAAAAATTAATAAAAAGACATGAATTAGAATGATTTGTTTCTTAACAGATGCTGAAGGCTACTCAGATGATTAAGTAGCAGCAGTATTTAATTAAAGAATGAAGGCTATTTTTTTTTCCAGAAATTAACAAATGAAATTTGTAAGACTATATTTTTTTGTTCAAATCTGAAAATTATCCCTTTAGCGTATATTTATTAGGGGAGAGTGGAGACCATCTAATCACTTATTAAATTATGTCTATTGTTTACTTCTAAAAACATATTATGTTTATTGCTTGAAGTGCAGTCTTTTCGGATTTAAGAAGAGAATGCTGCTATGGAAAGATACCTAAATGTTCGTCGGCTTTCTTCATAGATCTGAGGATGACTTAAAAAGGATGTTGTTGTCAAAATCTTAACCAACAAACAAATATTATTATTATTTTTTTACTCTTACCATCCTCTATTCGATGAATAGTGGTTGTAGAAGGTCGATCCACAGAGAAGCGATTGGAGCACACAAATAAACAATATAAACTCCATTAAGATTCATGGCAATATATATATATATATATATATATATATATATATATATATATATATATATATATATATATATATATATATATATATATAAACAATTTCTTGAGGATATTCGATTAAAATATAACCAACCAGAGCCAGTTTTCTATTCAAAAATAAACAAAGGGAAGAAAGAAAATTTTGCAATTGAAATCTGATGCAGAGTAGGGGTCGATTTCTGAAGACAGAATATAAATGAAAACCGCAAATCGAACAGCAAAGAAAAATTTCAGAGTTATCTTAAAAACTAAGAATTTCAGAACCCATAGAATAAATTGCATAAATTAAACTAAACCTAGAGCACGGATTGCATAAAAGAAAATTAATAGATTGTATATAAAACAAAAAATTAAACTGAACTTGGAATACGAATTGCATAAAAGAAAATTGATGGATTTCATAAAAAAAAAAATTGATTACAAGAAAATAAAATAAAAAAAATGAAATAAAAGGAACAAGTAATCCGGTGGACAATATTTTTTTTTCTTCTTTCCAAGAACAGAGCATCCCCTGTTCTTGGTTTTTTCTTCTCCTCCTTTCAACCGATGGCCACCCTCCTTTCTTTTGAAACAGAACTCCTTTCTTCTCCCCCTTTCCTCTCTTGCCCAGCTGAGCGTCTCCCATTTTTATAGATCGCCCAAGACCTTGAAGCCAGCGATGGATCCCAGGAGAGGAGGAGGGCGCGGACTTTGGTCATTGATCATGTGGAGCGGTCGTGGAGGCTGGATTCTGGGATGTGAATCATGGACAGCGAGGACGGCCGCAGGACGCTGGAAGGTGCTGATCCGGAAAGAAACGGGTGTGGGATCCGTGGATGATGAACGCAGGAGTGGACGCATGATTGCTGGGGCGCCGGATGCTCGCAAACGGCCGAACGCAGGATTGCTTGGAGGAAGATGTGGATGCTGGGAGGAGCCAATCGTTCGGGTCACATGATCGATGGGAGGGAGTTGTCACGGATGCGGTGCTTGGAGGTGAATCACGGACGCAGGGAGGAATGCTTGGATCACGGGGAAGGTGGACGTCCGGTCTCTGGTCCGCGGGATTGCTGGGACACGGAAGATGAATGCAGACGGCTGGGATGGAGGACGTCTTGAATTCGGAAGAGGGAGACGGCTGGCTGCTTCGTGGGTTTCCTTCTTTGGACCATGGGAGGATAGGCGCGTCGGATGTGAACCGCGGGATGCTGGGAGGAGCTGATCCGGAATGGATTTATTTGGGGATGTTGATGATTGGCTGGGCGGATCGCGGAGAAGGAAATGATCGCGGGGCCTTGATGCGGGAGAATCACGGGATGCCTGATCGCTGATCTGGGGCTCGAACGGTTAAAGATGAAGCATGCAGCTAATGCTTAGAATACTTTTCTAGCCACACGTGATCTTCCTTTATTTTGAATTCTAATACACTCTAAAGACTGTGACGTGTAGACATGTGCTGCTCGGGTGCAAATGTACTTTGACCAGGTTTAATTATGCTCTAGCGTGATCAGGCTTGGGGTCATAAATCATCCCAATCTGTACCAAATGCGTATTTAAACGATAACCTGGGCCAAACAAAAAAATATAATATTCACTTAGCCATTTTATCGTTATATGTATGCAGTAATACTAATTTCAGCAGCGTATAGATCGCACTTTTATGCTCTCATCATACCCCCCAACTAGCTTATTGCTAGTCTGTAGCAATTAACAAGCAAACGATCAAATGAGAGTGCAAAAGATGTAGTTTAACTTATGACTTTTTATTGGAGCTAAATACACAAAGCTGAGATGCGTACCCATTTTCGTAGGGAATCACGATTGCACTTAGCATGTGCAACAAGACTTTAAACCCCTAGGTTATCCTAGTGGATGAGTGTTGTCTCATGACGGTTTGCAGTGAAGTTACCTACAAACTTCATCAGTTAGGGATTTTCAATGTTTAACTCGAAATTTGAACAAGTATTACCATATAAACCTAGAATTGCAAGGACAATAGAGACTTATTGCTATCATATTTAAACAGACTCTAACTCAAGTTTCATTACACCCCATCTATCTGCTAACAAGTCAAGAATGTAGTGAGGTGCAAGATAGTATCATATGAATGAGTGGCTTTCACCTACTTCCAACTTGATCACTCTAATTTTCAGGACTTTTTAGAGTTAAATGTTAATAAACACCCAAGATTTAACCTTTAATCAGATTGAATGCTAAGAAGAATGGCTTGTGCAATATCTAGCCTTATTAAGCTTTCTAGCTGACCCGTGTAGCGAGTGTTAGGCTAATGACTCCCGATCCATATGGCTCAGGGCACTAGGTGTAAAGACACCCTAACAGGCCGAATACTCAAGTCAACCAGGCTCCAAGGCCGAATTAGTCACTCAGAGTTTAATCTAAGTCATTCTCACATTTTTACGCGAACACTCGCTACTTGCCAGGCAAGAGGCCCGGTTACTCAGTGAGAAGACATAAAATAAACTCATTTTATTTATTATTATTATTATTTTTGGGTGTTCATCACACATATAACTTTAAATTATCCAGAAGATTATAAAAGTATTCATATTAGTTGCAAGTTTACATACCCTACTATTCATGTGCTTACGTGTAGGTGCTAAATCATCTTCTATCATGTTAGCAGGAGACAAATGGAACGAAAACTCAAGCTAGAATTGCTATCATATTCCTTAACTCAAAGCTATTGTCAAAGCAATTCCTAGTTTATGCAGCCAAAAAGATTAGAATTTGAGTTAAAAATTTGAAATCCCTTTTTTTTGGCACAAAAATCTTTTTACGCAAAAAAATCAAAAATATTCTCACCCCCATACCTAAATTCAGCATTATCCTCAATGTTGAGAAAATTAAAACAGTAATAGGTCAAAGGAGACATTACCCGATTTTGGACCTTGATATGGCTGGATAACTTGAAGATTAGAAAAAATACCTCCAAACCTGTATGTTAGTAACTTATTAAAAATAATAATTTTAATCTTTATATGTTGGGTTGCCTCCCAAGAGTGCTAAGTTTTATGTCTTCAGCCAGACAATTCTAATTCATTCATGATAGACAGGATCGGTCAGAAGTGTCTCCTTGACTTCTGGACTCAGATACTCAAGGTATGGTTTTAAACGATGTCCATTGACTTGAAAGTACCTACCATCCTTGGTATTGCATATTACTACTGCACCATGCGGATGCACTTTCTCTACCATATATGGGCCAGTCCAACAAGATTTAAGTTTTCCAAAAAATAGATATCATCGAGAATCATATAGAAGGACTTTTTGTCCTTGGTGAAACTCCTTATGAGCGATCATTTTATCATGCATGACTTTTATGCGATCCTTGTACTTCTTAACACACTCATAAGCATTGTTCCTAATTTCTTCAAGCTCATCAAGCTGAAGCTTTCTATGCTCCCCCGCCTTGTCGAGATCGAAATTTAGGCGTTTGATTGCCAAATAGGCCTTGTGTTCTAATTCGACAGGTAAATGGCAAGCCTTGCCGAAGACAATCCTATATAGGGACATTCCAATTGGCATTTTGTAAGCCGTACGATATGCCCACAATGCATCCGTTAACCTAAGGGACCAATCCTTTCGAGATGGATTGACAGTTTTCTCAAGGATGGTCTTAATTTTTCTGTTGGAAATCTCAACTTGTCCACTCGTTTGTGGATGATACGGTGTACCGACCTTGTGGGTGATGTTGTACTTGCTAGCAAGGGCTTTAAAAATTCTATTACAAAAATGTTTCCCCCATCACTAATGATAGCATGAGGGGTGCCAAAGCGAGCGAAGACAGACTCCTTAAGAAACTTGATCACCACTTTGTGATCATTGGTCTTACATATGACAGCCTCAATCCACTTGGACACATAGTCAACAGCAAGGAGTATGTACTGGTGCCCAAACGATATAGAAAAAGGACCCATAAAATCAATACCCCAAACATCAAAAATTTCTACAATTAAGATTGGGTTCAGGGGCATCTCATTTTTTCTTGAAATTTTTTCTAGTCTTTGACATCGATCACATGTTTTACAATACTTGTGTGAGTCATGGAATAGTGTGGGCTAATAGAATCCGCACTGCAAAACCTTTGCAGCCGTCTTTTTACCGCTGAAATGACCACCACAAGCATGGTCATGACAAAAGGAAAGGACTTTCCTTTGTTCGTATTCAGGAATGCACCGTCGGATGATCTGATCAGGATAGTATTTAAATAAATATGGTTCATTCCAAAAATACCACTTCACACGAGCTAGGAAGCGAAATTTCTCTTGCTTGGTCCAAGAGCTGGGCATTTGTTCAGTAACGGGATAGTTGACTATGTCAGCATACCATGGAATATTGGTATGGAAAATCATCATTAGTTGTTCATCCGGAAAAGTTTCAGATACAGGTAAAGATTCTGCAGCTGACTCAACAATCAGTCTGGACAAGTGATCAGCCACTACATTTTCAGATCCTTTTTTATCTAGGATTTCGAGATCAAATTTCTGGAGCAGTAGAATCCAACGAATGAGCCTTGCCTTGGCATCCTTCTTTGTGAGAAGGTACTTAAGGGCAGCATTGTCACGACCCCCGCCCCGTTCCCGACGGGCCGTCGCGACGGTCCTAGGGTGCGGGTAGGCATAAGGCCACCAGCCACCACGTAGAACCCTACTACCTATCAATCATCAATAAATTCTGAAAATTTTGGCATGATGCATGCACAAAATGATCACCTTTCCTATGGTGACCTGTCAGGATATCTCATTACATACAACACTATCTGTCAGAGCAGCAATCACATAACCTGTCACATAACGAACCTGGATAATATATATCAATACATCATCTCAGGCATATAACTCATCTGTATAAAAATCTGGTTCCCATTCCATCCATGGTCAAACCCATATCCACAACAGGATCTATGACTGTAACTATACACTATATACAATAGAAGGTTTATAATACACCAAAATGTATAAACCTTTATCTATATTATACTATACTATGGAGCGGCACAGCTAGCAGGCAATCTCTAACCCTGCTTCTCTCTATACAATACATGCCCTGCAATCAAAAACACCAAACTGAAGAGTGAGTATATAAATACTCAGTGAGTGGAGTAGAGAGTACTATGCACATGAGACAAGATATAATCATGGCTCGAGGTGAAATCTCAAGAGCATATGAGCAGTCGTCAAGAACAGGATACACATAACTCAACATAAGAAATAAGGAGTAAATCATCACAATCCCAATCAACTCATCTGGAGCATATATAGAATAATCAAATAAGTATGTATGATAACATGAATATGCTCAGCAGGTCATAGTACTGAATCATATAAATCAGGTGTCAATAGGCTGAATCATCAACAAGACAGCTATCGAAAGGTGGGTTTTACGCCCCAGGCGAACCAGCAACAACTCCCTACTGTCACATGCATATGCAGGATAAGACACCATACCGATAATATAAATGCTAGACAGCTATCGGGAGGTGGGTTTTACGCCCCAGGCGAACCAGCAACAACTCCCCACTATCACATGCATATGCAGAATAAGACACCATACTGATAATATAAATGCTAGACAGCTATCGGAAGGTGGGTTTTACGCCCCAGGCGAACCAGCAACAACTCCCTACTGTCACATGCATATGCAGGATAAGACACCATACTGATAATGTAAATGCTGGCCAGTATCCAGAACAGAAATCCATCTCACATCTATATACTAAACGGCACCTCGCGGGAATTCTACATCCGCGGAAAGCCATACTGCACCTCGCGGGGTCTTACTATGTCCGGCGGCAAGCAGAATATAAGTCGTAGGACCGGCCGATCCTATGCCTAGGGCCGTGTCACCCCTAGGAAGGGACTGGGCTCCGCCCACCCAGAAGGCTACTATGTGCACACAGGCCGATGTTTAACCCCCATCGACTATAGGTGTCCTGCAGATACTGTCAAGCCATGCATAAATGCCATAATGCACCCTCCCAATACTCTACTAAAAAGGAGTATAATCAAGACTACCACTCACTCGATCATGACCCAATAATAAACTAACATCAGGGTTAGGAGTGAGGGTCAAGGAAGTGCAATACAACTCAATATACCACTAAAAAGGCTCTACAAATCTTTGAAATAGAGGAAATGAAATCAATTTACAAAAGAAATCATTTCACAATTCGGAATCAATTTGATTACTCATCAATCCCTCGTAATTCCTCTCAATGTTCCCTCAAATGCATGTACAGAATAATCAAGCATGGAGAATCAAGATTAAAGAGGAATCTACTACAATCTCAATCAATATGCTCAAGTGGAATCAATTCACACCTGGCGATATTCATGAAAATGAATTAAGGATGCTCATGGTGCAAAGTACATGATTCCCACTCACCTGTCAATCTGGCACGGCCTCGATACGCCTCCAAAACTTTATGGTAGGCAGTAGGGGGCTTCTTTTTCTTGCTCCCTAACTTCTTGCCCAACTGTGACATGCATTTACAATACATTTAGTCTTGTATCAAGGGTCATAATCTACGTGCCAATTATAACATAGGAAAATTTAATTGATTCAACTTTTCCGTTCCCTAAATCTTTTCTTTTCTTTCTTCTTTTTCTTTTTAATTAATTAACTCACCATTTATGTGTATTAGGAACTCCCTTGCATGAGTACAAGGTCCCTTTTAGCTTGATCTAGGCTTAATACCCTATTATAGCATGAAATCCCCTATTTTCCACCCGGATGAACAGTAACCCGGACCGACAGCCGGTTACTTCATCCCGGGTTTGATCCACTTTCCAGACTCCAAATTTGATGAAATTTTTACCTAACATCCTACGCTCATAGAAGATTCCAGAATAGTAATATGCATCACTATCGGAGGCCGTTTGATCCCCGAAATAATTCGCCGAAGTTGGGACTTCGACACAGTTTTTCCGTAATGCCGGAAAAATTTGTCGAAATCCGATTCTGCCTCTTTTAACCACCTCTACAACCCTTATCCGACCCCTCTAGACTATATCCACCCTTTGTATAGCCTAATGTCATCAAAAGACTAGATAGAGATGGATATTTACCTTTTTCTTTTTGAAAATCGAGGTCCTTGCGTAGAGGAGAAGGAGATCTACACTTTTTCCTTCAGCTCGTAGTGCAACCGCAGCTTTCTTGCACCTCGAATCCCCTTCTTCTTCTTCTTTTTTTCTTTCTTTCTTTCCTCTCTGTTTCACGCCTGAGACTCCCCCCTCTGTGACTCTCTCTCTCGGTTTCACTCCCGTGACCCTCCAATTAAATCACATCAAGATACTATTCACCATTTTTTTAATATTATTAATTTCCCATTTTGCCTCTAACACTTCAATATATCTACTGTTATGCCATTAACTTTTGATTCCTTTCCAATTTTACCCTTACCACTTCAACGCATCTACAACTATGTCATTATCTTTTAATTCCTTCTAATTTTATCCCTTATATCAATTTTAAAGGACTATTCTATCCCTTTTTATATATATAAAAAAATATTTTGGGGTTATTACAAGCATGATCAGAATAAACAAGGACGTTAGATCCTATTAGGTAGGGATGAAATTTATCTAGAGCAAAAACAACCGCCAATAATTCTTTTTCAGTGGTGGAATAGTTGAGTTGGGCGTCATTCAGGGTTTTACTCGCATAATGAATAACATGGAAAAGCTTCCCCACTCTCTGACCTAAGATGGTACCTATGGCATAATCAGATGCATCACATATGATTTCAAAAAGATGACTCCAATCAGGAGATCTTATGATGGGTGCTGAAGTCAATTCAAACTTCAGTCTTTCGAAGGCAGCTACACAAGTTGGCGAAAAATTAAAAATAGCATCTTTAGCCAACAAATCACATAAGGGTTTCAATATTTTGCTAAAATCCTTGATAAAACGATGGTAAAAACCTGCATGCCCTAAAAATGATTGAATTTTCCTAAAAGTCTTGGAAGTGGCAATTTAGCAATTAATTCTACTTTGGCCTTATCCACCTCAATTCCCCTTTGTGACACAATGTATCCTAAAACAATGCCTGATTCTACCATAAAATGATATTTCTCCCAGTTAAGAACTAAGTTTTTCTCTTTACAGCGCTCTACAACAAGTATCAAATGGTGCAGACATTCATCAAATTGGATCCAAATACAGAAAAGTCATCCATGAAAACTTCTAAAAATTTCTCCACCATGTCGGAAAAAATACTCATCATACACCGCTGGAATATGGCCGGTGCATTGCATAGCCCAAAAGGCATGCGATGATGGGCAAACATGCCATAAGGATAGGTAAACGTGCCATAAGGATAGTTGAACGTGGTTTTCTCTTGATCCTCACGTGCAATAGGACTTGGTTATATCCAGAATAACCATCGAGAAAACAGTAATGAGAGTGGCCAGCTAGACGTTCTAGCATTTGATCGATGAAGGGTAGAGGAAAATGGTCTTTTCTACTCATGGCGTTAAGCTTCCTATAGTCGATGCATACTCGTCATCTCGTTTGGATTCGAGTAGGGACTAACTCATTGTGATCATTTTTTACCACAGTGATGCCCGACTTCTTGGGTACGATTTGAACTGGACTTACCCACTGACTATCAAAAATAAGATATATAATCTCTGCATCTAAAAGCTTGATGACCTCGGCTCGAACTACGTCCTTCATGACTGGATTAAGTCGCCTTTGTGGCTTTCTAGAGATTTTTGCATCCTCTTCTAGATGGATCTTATGTTGAACCACAGAAGGACTAATCCCCTAAATATCAGCTATAGACCAACCGATAGCTTCCTGATTCTTCCGAAGGATACTTATCAACTTCTCTTCCTGTTCTTTAGTCAGATTTGATGCAATTATAACAGATAAGGTTTTGTTGTCTCTAAAAAATGCATACTTCAAGTTTTCGAAAAGGTCTTTAAGTTCTAGCTGGGGAGGTTTGACATTGGATGGCACTAGCTGAGATTCTGAAATAGGCAATGATTCGAACTTTGTAGCCCATCTGTTAGTGTCCATCATAGGAATGGAATCTAATAATGCATTAACCTCCTGACTTGATTCACAATCTTGACCGAAATTAGCCAAATATTTTTCTAATGGATCAGAATAACTTGACTCTTTAAAAGAACTGCTAACTATGTTCTCGATCATGTGAATTTTTTTCAAATCGTCCATCTCAGTTGACTGACTACTACTGTGAAAAACATTGAGCTAGACAGTCATGTTCTCAAAGGCTAGAGTCATTATTCCATTTCGGCAATTGATCACAGCATTTGAAGTGGCCAAAAATGGTCTACCTAAGATCACCGGGATGTAACTTTCTGGATTTTTTATTGGTTCAATTTCAAGAACTACAAAATCCACGGGGTAGTAGAATTCATTAACTTTTACAATCACATCCTCCACAATTTCTTTGGGATACTTTACAGTCCTATCTGCTAACGAAAGAGTGATGTTTGTGGGTTTTAATTCCTCCAAACCCAACTCTGTGTAAACAGAATAGGGTAACAAGTTTACACTAGCTCCTAAATCTAGGAGGGCTCTCTGAATGATGCTTTCTTCTATTTTAATTTCAACGGTGGGGCAACCAGGATCCTTGTATTTTGGGGCAATCTGTTGTTGAATGAGAGATGAGGCTTGTGCCGCCATCACAGCTTGCCTAGAAATGCTGATTTTTTCTTTTCACCGTGGTGAGGTCTTTTAAAAATTTTGTATAGGAGGGGATCTGTCTGATAGCATCTAGGAAGGGTAAAATTGTTTGGACATTTTTAAAAACATCCATGATTTCATCATACTGAGATTTTTTCTTAGAGTCTTGTAGTCTACTAGGAAAATGAGCTTTGGATGTGTATGTCTCTATTGGTTTCTCCTCTATTCATTGTGTTCCCTGTTCTTGTGCCTTTTTCTGAGTGGGGTTCGGTTCATGCTTTTCTTCTTTTTCTTGTACAGAAAGTTGGACCTTATTGTCCACTTGCTTGCCAGACTGTAAAGTGGTAATTGCCTGGACTTCATGGGTTGAGTTTTCATTCGAATCAATCTGAAACTGGCCTCTTAGCCCTTGATTCTGTTGCCTACTAGGGTTAGGCACTGGCTGACTGGGTAATTCACCTCTCTTCCTATCCCCTAGAGAGTTAGCTATTTGGCTCAGACTAACCTCAAGTTTTGCAATCGCTTGCGCATGGAATTGGTTAGTTTGGGTTTGAGCCATATTGGTCTGTTGTTGCTGTTGGATGAAGTCTTATTGTTGCTCCATCATGTTAGCCATCATGGCTTCCAACGATGTAGATTGCTGAGGGATAGGGGCACTATAAGTAGAAATAGGTGGAGCCAATGATTGGTTTATTTGTGGTGGACCTA
This sequence comes from Phoenix dactylifera, assembly GCF_009389715.1. NCBI lineage: Eukaryota > Viridiplantae > Streptophyta > Magnoliopsida > Arecales > Arecaceae > Phoenix > Phoenix dactylifera. The sequence goes on from NW_024067803.1 coordinate 472,933, forward strand.
TCCTGAAAAAATTCTTCTGAAAACCTGGTGGACCACCCTGATGCTGAATAGGTTCAGTCTGCCTATATGAGAAGTTCGGATGAAACCTATTATCAGGGTGATAAACTGGGCTGAATGAGTTAGGAGTGGGTTTCTTAAAGGCATTATATGAATTTAGAGCATTTGCCTGCTCAGCCTTAATATTGGGTAAACTAGGACAGCACTCCACTAGATGCTTCGAACTGTTACACAAGATACATAAGCCCTGTGGCTCATGTTCCATTTTCATGATGGGATTTGACTCTTTTTGTGAGTTCGAATTAGTGGAAACAGTGAGAGCATCCAACTTTTTGCTCAGATTGTTCACCCCATTCACCAGATTAGACATGACATTCTTGAGTTCAGAGTCTGTTTTTATTCCATAGGTACTTGGTTCTCTAGACCCATAATCATCTCTATCAACCTCCTGAACATAGCTATTCCAATTTTGGGCATTTTCAGCTAAGTCAACAAGGAACTCATAGGCTTGATCAAGGATTTGGTTCATGAACCTACCCTTATGCATGGATTCAATCATGTTCCTATATGCTTGAGGTAATCCTTTGTAAAAGAAATGTACTAGATCAGCCTTGTCAAGCCCATGGTGCGAGCACTTGACCAAAAGATCATGGAATCTTTTCCAAAGTTGAAAAAATTCCTCTTCGATTTTTTTCTAAAAGTTCTTATGGCATCCTTAATTTTTTCAGTCTTTACCATGGAATAGAACTTAGCCATGAACTTCCTAGATAGTTGTTCCCATGATATGATATAATTTGAAGCAAGAGAATACAGCCATGCAGCGGCACGATCCTCTAAAGTCATGAAAAACAACCTTAATTTAATACCCTCTTCATCTAAGTTTTGATTTCTAAACGTTTGACAGATTGTCAAAAATTTATTTAGATGAATATATGGTTGTTCACTCTCAAACCCATGAAATTTGGGTAACATGTTTATTGTTGCAGTCCGAATCTCGAATTGGGCTGCATTATTAATTGGTAATACTATGCAAGTAAGGGGACTAGCAAATGCGGGTGCAAACAACTCATTCAAAGTTCTAATATGTTCACCCATTGTAGAGATTGACAGTTGGCTTATAATTCGCTGATTGTGATGAAAAGTTCTGTCAATCTCAGGATCAAATGGTGTTAACTTACCCCTTAATGACCTTCTACCATGCATACATTATCAATAATTCATTAGATTTGACTCCTAAAATAAACGAAATCTTAAGAAAAAAGAAAGGCTAGACACAGATGACCACAACCTACGCCACACAACAATTTGACTCTATTAGTCTTAGAATTGAGTGAGGTTTAGTAGCTTCTTAAATTTAGTTGCGTGGAGAATTATTAGGTAAAAATTTCTAAAATTCTCTCCTAGATTAGACAGCTCCTAATCTCCCTTTCAGATTAAACTTGAGCTTACCAATTAAGAAGATGTAGTAACTAGTGACCAGGTAAGTTCCAGGATGTGTGGTGGTGCACGAAGCTTACTTAAGTACCACAATTTACGTAATAGTTATCACTGTTATAAAACTTGCCTAGACATCACCAATTACTAAAGTTCTTACTGGAGTGGCCTTCAATCGCTTCTTTGCAAGAGCCTATTGAGCTCGAAAATCCTAAGGCCAATGTCTAATTATTTTTAATATGATTAGGCTTAGGATGTTTATGCACTGTGATGATTTTTGGGCTAAGGACGAGTGATGAAATTCCGACCTTATCTTTTTAGTGGGTTCTGCCCTTAGAATATTTTATGCAAATGCTTTACACTACATGCAACAATCATAAATTTTTTTTTTTAAAGTTTTATGGCATGACATTAAATTTTTTTAATTAAATGATAAAGCAAATTATATATATATATATTAATTTTATGTTTTTTTTGTTTATTTAAATTTTTATATAGGAATAACTTGAATGTAAATTAAAAACTAATCTTTATGCGTCAGTTAATCTCCGAATGTCCGTTGAATAAGCTCTGGAGATTACTTCGTGAGGAGCCCTAATACAGGTATGATAACCTCGGAGGATTGCACCCTATCAATTACTAGCAAATTTTTTTTAATTTAATTAATTTTTTTAAACTTTTTTTTTGACTTTAATATAGGAGGAATTAAATAAGGCAAGATTAAAATAATCTAAGAAAATAAATCAAGGCTAGAATTGAAAATTTCACACCTAATCTTAGTGAAGTTCGCTGAATCTTCCTTGTGACTCGTCTTACCTCCCCAGCAACGGCGCCAAAATTTGTTCGTCGGCTTTTTTCGTAGACCTGAGGATGACTTAAAAAGGGTGTCGTTGTCAAAATCTTAACCAACAAATAAATATTATTATTTTTTTTACTCTTACCATCCTCTATTCGATGAATAGTGGTTGTAGGAGGTCGATCCACAGGAAAGCGATTGGGGCACACAAATAAAGAATATAAACTCCATTAAGATTCATGGCAATATATATATATATATATATATATATATATATATTAAAACAAGTTCTTGAGGATATTCGATTAAAATATAACCAACCAGAGCCAGTTTTCTATTCAAAAATAAATAAAGGGAAGAAAGAAAATTTTGCAATTGAAATCTGATGCAGAGTAGGGGGTCAATTTCTGAAGACAGAATATAAATGAAAACCGTAAATCGAACAGCAAAGAAAAATTTCAGAGTTATCTTAAAAACTAAGAATTCCAGAACCCATAGAATAAACTGCATAGATTAAACTAAACCTAGAGCATGGATTGTATAAAATAAAATTAATAGAGTGTATATAAAGCAAAAATTAAACTGAACCTGGAACATGGATTGCATAAAAGAAAATTGATGGATTTCATAAAAAGAAAATTGATTACAAGAAAATAAAATAAAAAAAAAAAGAAATAAAAGGAACAAGTAACCCAGTGGACAATTTTTTTTTTCTTCTTTCCAAGAACAGAGCATCCCCTATTCTTGGTTTTTTTCTTCTCCTCCTTTCAGCCGATGGCCACCCTCCTTTCTTTTGAAACAGAGCTCCTTTCTTCTCCCCCCCTTTCCTCTCTTGCCTAGCTGAGCGTCTTCCCTTTTTATAGATCGCCCAAGACCTTGAAGCCAGCGATGGATCTCGGGAGAGGAGGAGGGCACGGACTTCGGTCATTGATCGCGTTGGAGCGGTCGCGGAGGCTGGATTTTGGGATGTGAATCATGGACAGCGAGGACGGCCACAGGACGCTGGAAGGTGCTGATCTAGAGAGGAATGGGTGTGGGAGCTGTGGATGATGAATGCAGGAGTGGACGTGTGATCGCTGCGGCGCCGGATGCTCGCAAACGGCCGGATCAATGGAGCTAGCTGCGGGATTGCTTGGAGGAAGATGTGGATGCTGGGAGGAGCCGATCATCCGGGTCGCGTGATCGATGGGAGGGAGTTGATCACGGACGCGGTGCTTGGAGGTGAATCACGGATGCGGGGAGGAATGCTTGGATCATGGGGAAGGTGGACGTTCGGTCTCTGGTCCGCGGGATTGCTGGGATGCGGAAGATGAAAGCGGATGGCTGGGATGGAGGACGTCTCGAATTCGGAAGAGGGAGACGGTTGGCTGCTTCATGGGTTTCCTTCTTTGGACCATGGGAGGATAGGCGCGCCGGATGTGAACTGCGGGATGCTGGGAGGAGCTGATCCGGAATGGATTTATTCGGGGATGTTGATGATTGGCTGGGCGGATCGCGGAGAAGGAAATGATCGCGGGGCCTTGATGCGGAAGAATCACGGGATGCCTGATCACTGATCTGGGAGCTCGAACAGTTGAAGATGAAGCATGCAGCTAATACTCAGAATACTTCCCTAGCCACACGTGATCTTCCTTTATTTTGAATTCTAATGCACTCTAAAGAGTGTGACGTGTAGACATGTGCTGCTCGGGTGCAAATGTGCTTTGACCAGGTTTAATTATGCTCTAGCGTGATCAGGCTTGGGGTCATAAATCATCCCAATCTGTACCAAATGCGCATTTAAACGATAACCTGGGCCAAACAAAAAAATATAATATTCACTTAGCAATTTTATCGTTATATGTTAGCAGTAATACTAATTTAAACAGCGTGTAGATCGCACTTTTGTGCTCTCATCACCAAATGCCAGGATATCTCATTATGAAGTGAGAGTTTGATTTCATTAAACAGAATTAGCCAACAGGATCTTGCCTCTTAAGCATATTTTGCCCTTTCTCGGAGGTCATAAATGACTCACGGAAGTCTACCATCACATCGGTGTATCCCATGGTTTAGTAGTTATCTTCACCATGGTCCTAACCATCATTAAATCGAGGTTGGCGAGGTCATAACTTGTGGTAAAGCTCTTTGTCTGAATCTTTCACTTAAGCGCTTAATACTCTTCTGTCTGATGGTGCGACGTATGCAGTTGGTGTAAATTGCCAATAAAATAGGATGGTATCGTTGAATGCATCATTTTGTGAGTCCAAATAAAAATAGTGGAGGTTGCCCCATTTTTGTTAGAGTAACAGATCGGTTGGATTGGACATAGGCTACTTGAATTGTAGCCCATGTTAGGACCAGGTTAAATCCAATAGCTTGAGTGGATGGAACCATGCCATTTTGAAGATTCATTCAAACTAGGTAAGTGCATGCATGGTGCCCTTCTCCATTGTATTTGATTAAGCTTCCCCTCATTATTAATATTCCATGTTAATAGCATGTCTTGCAAAATAAATCAGAAATAATCCTATTTTTGTAGCGTACACGTACCATAGAAGAAAAGCATGGAAAACTAATGAGGTTGATGGTGTTGAAACACTCGACTACGATAGTACAAACACTTGATCATGTGACAAAAAACCCATTTGCTTCCATCTTATTTGTTAGTTTATATTTTTTTATTGTCAATTTAATTTAATATAAGAGGTTCATGGACAAGTGGCTACAAAATGAGAGTAGCCTTTTCTTTACAACCTAACCCTCCAAACTTTGATGAAGACAAGATCTGCGGTCGTTACTTTTGTACAGCTGCTAAAGATGTTATCAATTTGGTCAGCTGGTACCATAAATATATAGATTATGTTCGATTTAGAAGAAACAAAACTTAATAACACGAGTGCATTGTGTCCTCCAGAAAAATTGTGCATCCCAAGAAATTCGAAAGGTTGCTACAACGTGTATTGGTTGCTGGAGTGCGAGGGACGCCTAATGTGATCGAAGTGCAAGTGCATCAAATTACGTGCGATGTTTGGGACCTTTCATCGAACACCTGAGGTTCCAGTGGAGGTGGGTGATTGGAGCACAAATGTGATGAAGGAGACAGTGGCACAAGCGCCAAGGGGCCGTCTAGAAGTAGAGATTGACCACTCCCGAGGGTGGTCGAGATGCTTTGCTTGTGGTCAACAATGGCACGGGTGCCACTGCGACAACTGGTGTGGACTAACCACCGGATATCGGAGGAGGAACTCGAGATTCTCCAACGGCACTTCATGGAGGTACTCAAGTTACCGTCAAAATAGGTGGAGATGTCTAGAAGGACGTTGTCTTCGACGGCGGTGATTGCTTACAGTCTGGGGCGGTGAGTCCCGATAGAATGGGTCGCCTAGGACCTGCATCTCAGGGGCAAGCTCGACTACGAGGTGGATGTGTTCTCGAAGGCGGAGGAGCACCATACCTTCTGATTTATCGATGAGATCAAGACTCGGCGTTACCCAATGGCCTGTGGTTGGTGGGACCATCGGGGGCAAGGGATCGGACGGTGGCGAGGTTGAACAGCTGGGGTTGGTGGCCGACCTAAGAGCCGGATGGCATAGTCTGGGTCGAGCCTTCTGCAGCCTGTGTCCCCTGGTTTGGGCGAGAGAGTTCGGGCTCTCGGAGGCAATCATGATTGCCAACGAAGCAAGAGTCCCCCTCCCTCTTCTCAAGTGAGGGTCGCCCGAACCACCGAGGTCGAGGCGGTGGCGAGGCCAAGCAAAACGGAGTTAGTGGCTCTTCCCCACGGCCACCGGAGCGGGTCTAGTGGCAGTGCACGGGGGACGACTATCAGCTTCGGTTGGTGGCGCCTCCAATGTCGGCATGGAGGGCCCGGTGGTGCTAACTGTGTGCAGGTAGTCCATCAGCTGAAGCAACCTTGCAGGGGCTAGACATGAGGCGTGGATCGGAAGAAGTGGCTGGGGGTATGGTGGGGGCAGGGCCTAAGGGAGAAGGCTAGACCCCCCTCCGAACATGCTGAATGAAGATCCTAGTGTGAAATTGTCGAGGGGCTGGGAAGTCTTCTTTTAGCCTGGCCTTTCACAGACTAGTGCATCTGCATGACTCAGAAGTGTGCGTGTTGTTCGAAACTCGGGTGTCGAAAAAGAGTCTCCAGCATGCAAGGCGAGCCCTACCTAGTTCTTGGGGGTTTTATGCAGTGGAATCTCAAAGGTCGTTGGGCGGAATTATTATGACTTGGAGACTAGGAAGTTGTAATTTTGACATTTTCCATAAGTATAACCAACATGTTATTATAATAATTTTAGAAGAAAATGGGCTTCCATGGGTCTTATCTATAGTCTACACTGGCACTAACTATAGAGAGGAGAGGGCGCTATGGGGTGAGGTAGACAATTTGATTCAACAAGGATATCTAATGGTGGTTGCGGGAGACTTCAATTGTATTAATGACCTTCAGGAGAAGCGAGGGGGTAAGGCCTTCACCAACAAGATAAAAGTTAGGGCGTTTCAGGATTTTATTATGGCCAATAGCTTGGTTGACCTTGGGTTCACCGGGCCGAGATTTACCTGGTGTAACAATAGGACGGGCCGAGAAAGAGTATGAGAGAGGATTGACAGAGTGTTTGTCACAGCCGTTTGGATCTAGAGATGCCCGGATTATCGGATGAGCCACTTGCCCCGAATAGCATCGAACCATTGTCGTGTCCTAATTAGCACCTCGACCTTTACCCCTTATCGCAGTCCATTTTGATTTGAGAAGATCTGGCTCTCTTATCCTCGGCCGTGGGATGTTGTGCAGGAGGCATGGCGGATATCAATGTGGGGGGATGCAATGTACAGGATGACCCGTAAACTAGAGATGACTGGCATCTGCTGCACCGATAGAATTGGAAAGAGGTAGGGAACATATTCAGAAGAGTGGAGGAGACAGAAGTCTCTATAACTAACCTTCAATCTCAGGAAGAATAAAGAAGGGGGGGGGGGGGGGCTAATGGAAGGAGAACAGTTATCCATGCACCACTTGCTCCTACGATAATAAGAGATTCTTTGGAGACAGAAATCGAGAATACAGTGAATCATGGAGGGAGACCAAAACACCAAATTCTTTCACCAATTAACAATCATCCGGAGATAGAGGAACAAAATTAACAGCATCGGGGATAGCAGTGGGCAGATGACTTTGACACCATCATGAAAGTGCTAGAGCAGTTCTTAAAATCTAGGTGGACAGATCAATTAGGCAACAGGGGGTCACCTACTGAGCTTGCACCACTGATGAGGGTCTTGGAGGAGGAGAATGCAGCCTTGGTTGGCCCGATCCCAGCCATGGAAGTCCAAGAAGCTCTCTGGTCTTTGGTTGAGGAAGTCAAAAGCTACTAGCATATTATCAGGCAGGATGTAACCGCAGCTATCCAGCAATTTTTCACTTCTGCAAGGATGCCTCGTAACTGTAAGCAGGTCGTTATCGCTTTGATTTCAAAGAGGCAAGGCACCACGAAGTCGAGCCACTAACGACCGATCAGCCTTTACACTATTATGTATCAAGTCATTGCGAAGATCTTGGTGAAGAGGTTGAGGGGCATCCTGCCCAAGCTCATCAGTCTCAAACAGGGGCCTTTTTTGGTGGACGCGGCATCACCAACAATGTTCTTATAGCTCTTGAGTTCATATTCGACCTCCAGAGAGCTTTGGGTCGGAGGAGACTAATGGGTATCAAACTTGACATAGAAAGAGCCTACGACAGAATGAGCTAGAGCTTCTTGACTCACTTTTTGGAGAGTTTTGGATTTCATTAGTTGTGGATTAGATGGATTTTGGGGTGCATTCAGGCTCCTTCCTTTGCATTCTAGTGAATGGTGTGCCCACGCAGTTTTTCGAGTCTTTCATCAGTCTGCGGCAGGGCTGTTCGCTCTTGCCTCTTCAACATCTATGCGGACGCACTATCCAAAGTGCTCCGGTATGCTTTTGAGATTCAGGTTGTGGAGGCCGATAGGTCAATGGCAGATTCTATTCAGATCTCACATTTGTTGTTTGCTAATGATCGTATACTTTTAGCTTGACCAACGAGACAGTCAACTCAGGCAATTCAGAGGATTTTAGAGGAGTATTATGGGGCTTTTAGGCAATAGGTCAACCTAGACAAGTCAGTTATTTACTTCAGCCCAAGGATCAAGCCACGATTTAAGGCTATCATCATGGAGATTCTGGGAATGAGTGAGCAGGGGGCACCATGAGATATCTTGGGGTTTTCATTACTGGTCGTCGACTTTGCAAAATAGAGTGCTCCACCATTAAGCAGAGCATCAGGCATAGGCTAGAAGGATGGTAGACAAGCGCTCTATTTATCTACTGTCCAACACAATCGTGCCTCTGGCACCGTTGAGGACTATGGAGCAGTTGTTCAGGAGTTTTATCTAGGGCAGACGAAAGGGAAGGAGTAACATTCACCTGCTGGTATGGGATGTGATCTGTCAACCGACTGACTAGTAGCAGTAGGCTGGGCGTTTGCTCCTTCATTGCGAGGCGAGAGATTCTTGTGACCAGATATGTGACCTGGTATCTCCTAAAACCTAAGAGTCTTTGGTGCACCCTGATGAGGGCCAAGTACGAAGCTGTGGCCGTTGGGCCTGACTTTCGCACTGGACATCACAACTCTTTCATCTAGAGGGAGATATGTACTCGTGCCCCAACGGTGTTCCCTTCGATCAAATGGGTGATTGGGGACGGGCAGACTATTGATGTTCTGGAGGATAGATGACTGACAGAGCAGCCACTCAGTTGGTAGCCTACCATGATCGACCCGGTGTGCTTGACCGGATGCAGAGTTTGTGATCTGATCGTCATAGGGGAGAGAAGATGGAATGAGAGCCTTATCCGATACGCCTTCCGGGAGTAGTTGGTCTGAAGAGTCTTGGCACTAACGATCCTCACAGGGGAGACTGCGGACAGGAGGGTATGGAGAGCGACTGGGAGACTGAAGGTATGTTTCTAAGACCTACATGACTTAGTTAGAGGAGGGACGACTCGACGGATTGATGGGGGTTAGATCTAGAGGATGCGCAACCACCCCCGTGTCGCTTTGTTCATTTGCAAGGTGGCATGGGGATGTTTTGCCAACCAGGAGCGTGTTAGACGTAAGGGGAGTGAGAGTCGAGGGGTGCCCTAACGTGGAGGACACTATCAGTCATGTTCTTTTTAGATGCCCATGAGCGGCCCAGATCTGGAGGTGCGCAATGGCTTTATCCAGTACGTTGTAGGTTATGTCCTCAACTGAGGACTTTTTAGGCTATCTAAAGGAGTGCTTGCAAAGGCCCAGCACTGCAGAGTGGGGTATCAGATGTGCCTATATTGCCTATCATATATAGCTTGACGAAAATGCCCGGATCTTCAAGGACAAAAGGGTATACCTGAGGACAGTGGCGGGCAAAGCGTGACTTCATGCTGCTGAGATCACTAGTACTATTGTGGTGGTTTTACTTGGGTCAGTTAGGGATATCTAGGACTCCTACTCAGCTTTTGCAGTGACTAAGATTGCTTTTGTCTCCTTGCAGCTCTCACCCTCTAGCTTTCTTAAGGTAAACTTTGATGACGGTGCTTTTAAGGGTGGAGGCAGCAGAGGAGTGGACTTTGTGATCAGAGATCATGACTCCAGACTCGTCGTAATTGGGGGTCGGTGCATTTTCGATGCAACTATCATCAGAGCAGAGCTGAGAGCTGCATGGGAGGACATTACCTATGCGAGGCTAATTTTGGGTACAGAGAATATTTACCTAGAAGGAGACTCGGTTACGGTGATCAAGTGGATTCAAGGCCAACATGACAATGACGACCGATATCCACTGCTTCAGGACATACATAGACTCTCGATAAGGTTTGGCTCCTTTCGAGTTACTCATGTTTATCTGGAGATGAATGGTGCTGCTCACTAGGTCGGCTCCTATGCTGCAAATCATTCAGAAAGGATCTTTTGAGAGAATTATGAATTTTTTTTTTTAATCTATTTGATGTACTCAATCAGCATGAGTCATGATATATTATTTAATTATTAATTAATAGAACACCGCCAAATGTTACCGAGTACCACCGCAACTCAAAAAAAAATCAAATCTAATCCTCCAGACGCCGCCTCCTTTTACCCTCGCCATCGGCCCCCTCTTCCAACCCAATATAACGCCAATCATTTCCATCCTAGCTTCCAGCGATTGCAGTTCTTAATTTGAGGAAGAGAAGGAAACTATAGAGGAAAAGAGAGAGCGGAAGCCGAAAAAAGACTCTCTCTTTTTCCTCCCAATTCTTCCCGGATCTCTGCTTCCATGTCTTCCGATCCATTCGCCTCCGGAGGGGGCCACCAATACGTGAAGATGCAGTCTGAGCCGACCCTCTCCTCCTCCCACTCCTTCCGGCAGTCGGAGCACCCAAGGATCTTCGATGAATTGCCCAAGGCCACCATCGTCTCCGTGTCGCGCCCCGACGCTAGCGACATCAGCCCCATGCTTCTCTCCTACACCATCGAAGTCCAGTACAAACAGGTTCTCCTTCTTTCCCCCTTTCTTTTCGTGTAGTATTGGGTTTTATGTGTTTTTCCGATGAAATTTGGTGGTTTCTTGAGTTTTGATGTGATGCTTGTGGCAAAAGATGGGAATTAGGGTTCGGTTTGATGCAGTTTGGTTGAATTTTTGTGATTTTTGACGAGAATTCTCATCAAAATTGCTTCTTTATTGCTTACTTTAATGAATTAGGGCTGGGCCGATGCCATTTGTCAGTTTTTTTTTTTTAAAATCGAGATTGCTTCTTTATGGATTATGTTAGTGAATTTTGATTCTTTCTCCTCTATTAAACCTGAGGCGAGCAAGTTTGGCTCTTTCGGTTATTCATGCTTGGATTTCATGTTGGTAGAGTGAGAAGCTTGTTGATTTTGCAGCATGAAGATTTGGTGTTTTAGGTGTTGGGTTGTTATGTGAGGGAGGCACTTTTGCATCGAGAAATGCCAATTGTATGCGAACTTGTTGATGAGACCATCAGCATGGCAAGTCATCGCCAAGTGGGCCCCACATGACATTAGAATATTTCTTGCCCATTTAAATTTCAGTCTATGCATTCCACGTACCATTAACTGTTTTGATTTTGATTCTTGCCCCCTTCAGTTTTGCTATATGTGACATGAAAAATGATAATTTGTGCCCGGAGCACCATGAGTGTCATGTTTTCTTGTTTTCTTGATCACTTAACTTCATTTGCCCATGTTCTCAGATATAGTTGTGTTGCATTGCACTAATGAATCATTCTGGAAGGACTAAAATTATTGTGACCTTGATGTAATAAGCAGGGCAAAAAATGTAGACCTTAGAGGGAAACCTTTGGATGTGAAATTTGTATCCTAATGTCGATGCTCTTTTCCTGGTCAGTGTGCATTAGGTTTCAAAGCTGAAAGGTTAATATAAGCTTTTCCCATTCTGGCTGCTAGTTATGTAAGCTTAGGGTGATATATTCTGCACAGGTTTTGGGATGATATATCATGAAGAACAATATTTGCGGGGAAGTTACTGGAAGGAGTGTTGAGAAAACATGCAATTAGGGTTAAAATGATATCTTTTCTTCCTCCCTCCGCAAGGTATCAAAAATTGCAAATAGAGAATCTAAATTTTGAAACAATGCAACTTAGATAGCATATATCAGATTGGACATAAACAAGATAGATTTGTGTGCAATAGAATTTTTCGCCATAGTGATAGAGTCTGTGATCAGTAATTGCTATTCCAGCACAAGAGAATTTAACTCAGGGATTTTTCACATCTAAAATTACCATTAAACAGCAATGCATAAGGCACTGAAATGCATTGGGATGAGAAGAAGGAAAAATATCTAAAATTTTGATTTTTTTTCAATAGAAAGTATATATATGAAATGCAATTGATGATGATTTGTAACTTAAATTCTCAGCCTATGAATTAGAAAAAAATATATTTTGCTTGGGGATTTCTGTTTCGCATGGTTGCCAAAAATAGAATGGACTTCTGACTTGATATGTCCTCTGCCTTCTTCCAGTTTGTTTTATTTCATAAGCACTAATTGTTTTCTTGGTTACCTTCTTTTTTCTTCATTGTTAAGTATCTGGCAGTTGAGTTGATTGTGTCTATGCATAATGCATTTAGGCTGGTTCAGTACTATACTTAATTTTTTCTAGTTGTTGGCTTGCCTTAACTTTGAACTGAACAAGAAATCATTTTTAAGGAAAAATAAATCACTTTTAAAAATGGGTTTATGCTAATACAACACTAGATGACCATGCTAAACCAGCTGCCTTAATGTCACAATTTTTACTGGTTCTCTTATTGTTAAAAGATGTTATGTAGGCTTCTCTGCTTTTCTCAACTTGCATAGTATACTGTTTGGTATATGTGTATAAACATAGTTCGATTAACTTGTGTAATACTTTTCATCAGTTCAAATGGTGCTTACTGAAGAAAGCCTCACAAGTGTTCTATCTACATTTTGCATTGAAGAAACGAGCATTTATTGAGGAATTCCATGAGAAACAAGAGCAGGTCTGTCTGCAACATCCTGTCGAAACTCTCCCTTTACTATTTTTTTTTTAATTATACCATTTCTTCCATTAGGGCATTATTCCTTGTATGATTTTTTCCTGTATTATTTAACTATGGCTGCTGAATGTGTTTTTTATGCTGTTTCTTCCATATGGAGCTATTGGCTCAGTCATTAATGTCTCCGATGATCGGAAAATCTGAAACCAATTCTCAAATATTCATTAAAGTTTTCTCTGTTTTATCTAGTTTAATAAGGATTAAACAAATACCTTTTCTTCTGCTTTTCGAGTAATTTGCAATTTTGGATCACTAAATTTTCCTTGAAACTCCTTAGAGGGCTGTTGAACTTTGTCTTTTAATAGAATGTTTTTCCAATATTCTTTAATTTACTTCTCTTAATTCTTTTGGGCCTCCAAATATTTTCTTCCAATTTTTCTGGTACTTTTGCCAAATTGTAAATTGGTGTTCATGCCGCATCATCCCTAAATTCTAACTTTATCTATACCAGAAACATATTGCCTATGAATACAAATTTGAATTTTCTTTTTCACTTCCTATATTTCATAGAAGTTTTCTATTTACTCTCAAGAATTGGAGACATTTTTCCACTTCTTCTATCTGTTTATATTTCTGATATCACTTCCTGTGCCCTAAACCTATCTCAATGGTTATTTGTAGTTGAAAATAGATTTGGGTATATGGAAAACACTGCAAAGACCTTTTAAATCTGTTTAATGTGCATCATATGTATGTAGTTTTAATGTTCTTTTTTCTGTAAAATTTTCATTGAAGGTTAAAGAATGGCTTCAAAGTCTTGGTATAGGGGAGCACACACAAGTTGTACAGGACGATGAGGAAGCTGATGATGAGCATGTTACTTTGCATCAGGAGGAAAGCTATGCATCTAGAAAAAGGTATTTCCTAATGTCCACACTGAAAAAAAAGTACTTTCACAATCAACAGAAGCACAGAAATGTAGCACAAGAATGTAGCCCTTTACTTTGTTAAACACTTTTAACAATGCATGGCATCCCATGATATGGCAGTAGGGTTCTTCCAATGACCGTTCTGTTTCTCTTCACTGCTTACATGGAAAATAAAAAATCTGATCTTACAAAGTGCATTTTAAAATGCCTTTCTAGTAACCTCTGCACTACTCTGTCACATTAAGGTGATCCCATTCACATTATAAAAGTTTTATATATTAATTAATATTATTATGAACCAAATGGAACACTAGAACTGCCCTACATTTTCTTCATTTGAGTTAAGATAAAAAGTTAAACTGATAAACTTTTCACTGACAGTCATTGAATCTCTCATAATTTTTAAGCACAATGGATGTTCTAGAGGATTTGGTTTATTGAAAGGGAATCTGTCAGTCCACTTTCTTAATGATATACAGCCATATCAGGAAAAATGAGAAGTCCAGAAGAATTTCATTCTGTGGAAGTTATGTCCTTTCCAGTTTCCGTCTTTTAAAGTTGATTTGTCATATGTAGGCTTTATGCCATCAATTTCATATCAACTAACATGTCAATCTGCACTCTTATTCTTGAACTTTGGTGAACGAACTGGCGAGTGCTGGCATATATTACAAACTTCATCCTGCACCTCTGATACTTATTTCAATATCCTTCTAGTGTCTCATTATCACTTTGAGATATCTCAAATATATGTTGGCAATTTTACTGAAGGATTGTCTATTTTTCTACTTCTATAAGAGGGAAGACAATCCACAATTAAAACAAAGTCATGGTCTGATATGAATCATCTATGAAAGAAGATTATTAAGTTGAATTGAGGTATACACAACTTACAGTTTACTATGATATTATTATATATTTAATGATATACTTAGACATCATATACTGTTTTTGTTGTTTAATACCTATACTAAGGACATTCATTCTTTGTACAGAGATGTGCCTTCTAGTGCTGCATTGCCCATCATTCGACCACAACTAGGAAGGCAGCACTCTATATCAGACAGGGCAAAGGTGGCTATGCAAGGGTATCTAAATCACTTTTTGGGGAACTTGGATATCGTGAATTCTCATGAGGTAAGCTTGGCCTCTGTTTGACATGATATTTGTTTGACAATTTGGTGGCAATGTGTCCTTTTTGAATGGTGAACACTGTATGAGCCTTTGTTGAGAGGTCAGATAAATGTAAAAAGTATGATTTATATTCTGTAAACTGCTACAACTTTTATGCACATTTTTTGCATGTATGTTTATTGGGTAATTTATTACTGATTGATACTACCTGTTTCTTAGAATTCTTTCAAGTAATAAGTTTTTTCTGTATTTCACTTCCTTTTTTTGAATGTTGTAATTATCAATACAATGTAATATGTTGGACACATCTTCCATTCCTTGTTAGCAGCTAATCTATACTTATGATGCATAAGTGTTGTTCTTTTGTAGTTTGCTTTCTTTTTTTTTCTTTTTTTAAAAAGCATTAAGCATTACTATAAAGCTAACCCAATATTGATTCATGGTCATGGTTATGGATTTATGAACTTTTGTAAATTTCAGGTCTGCAAGTTTTTGGAGGTGTCAAGGTTATCATTTTTACCGGAGTATGGACCTAAGCTAAAGGAAGATTATGTTACAGTGAAACATTTGCCAAAAATTCAGAAGGAAGATGGTGATAATAGATGTTGTGCATGCCATTGGTTTAATTGTTGTAATGGCAACTGGCAAAAGGTATCTCATTATATATCTTGCAGGTTGCAACCTCTCAGTTGAGTTAACTAGTTTGTTTATTGTTTAAAATTTTCAAGAGCATTACTGTGTTCTCCAATATAAGTTATAGAAAAGCCTACATTCTACATGGAGCATAGATCCATTCACATGATACAATCATGCAGTGCCTGACACAAAGGTGTACATAAATACGGAATACAACACCATAAAACTTCTGAAAACCATTATTTGTCCCATTTTCTTACGTGCTGAAACTTGCCTGGACCTATCTTTGCCTTATAACTTCATCCAAGGCCATCCCAGATAGAACCAGTCCTGGAGGCTCATAGAGGCAACTGGCTTATGCAGTCCGAGCATCTCTAGTGTGTTACACGATTTGATAGCACGGATTGGTCCTTTTGAATTTACTTTGTTTGGTAAATAGAGAATAGGCTGTATGGTTTACATTGCTAACAACAACCTTCTATGTAGAGGAGAATTTTGGGTTGTAGTAAGCTGCAATTGCTGCCGGCCTTGATGAGCACCAGCTGGCGATCACATGGCTATGCCTGGAAATGTGCTTCTCATGGGTCCGATGCAGGGTGCGTGCAGTTGAGAAATATGCTGGCTGGGCTCATCTTGGCCAGCTGTGGTAGCAGCCTTCTATGATGCAGACTGCACATGTTAGCAGTCTGAACAAGAATGGCTCTGAAGTGAGGAATTGACACTTTTAAAATTTTTAGGAAGCAAAAGTGATTTTAAAGCTTCTATAAAAATTATTTCAAAACAATGAGATATTTGGACTTTAAAAGTGGGGAAAAAGGGATAAGTAATTCCTCTTTAAAACAGAAGTTTGTTGCCAGTTGGATATACTAACAAGGAGCAACTAAAGATGCTGGAGCCTAAGGTGATTTGATGCACCAGGAAGCCGGTACATGAGTGACATCAAAAATTTGTAGTTGGTGTGGCAACCCAAATCAAAGATCCTAGCAACCAAACTAAGGATCGCCATTTAATATAAAAAATGCATATACGTTACTTTATGACGTTATAGTTTGCCATAGCATGTCCATCATGCACTTCTTGTTTTACATTTTTGACCTCATAATTTTCCTTTTCTCTAGCAGTAGTTTAGGTTTGTTGTTCTATCTCAACTGAAATATCCTCTAATAAGATGACTCCAATAATTCAGTGTGTACATCTATTATAGTTTCCATTTTGAGGTGATCGTAGTTTTACTTTTCAGATTACCTTCAATGAAGGAATTATTCAAAAAGGGATCTAGTAAAATAATAATAAAAAACAAATGAATGCTGCATGGCGTTCTCTGATAAACAAGTTGAACAATTTCATTTTCCATAATATCTTGGCTCCAGAGCATGTGGAAGTTGTTTGCTGCTTGCTCATACATAATAAACCAGATACATGATCTTATGTAGAAGTTTTCTTGTTTTCTGGATCAAATTGGCAAATAGCTATGTATGATTTTATAGTACTTTGTCAAGGCCTGAGACATTACCACAGATAACCTGTAGTTTATGTTAGCATCAGACAAAAACCATTTCAACATAGGTTGCAATCAATCATAACTTTGAGATTTTGCAGGCATTTATTATTCACATATTTGTTATTACCTGACAAAAGAAAGCAAAATATTACAGGTTTTTCCAATGTGTGTTCCCATGTCTTGTATTATAGTCGTGGATGAAATCATTGCAATTTTTTTCCTTGAATGCATGAATACATGGTCTGAATCAAGGTTCGCTGTCTTAGTAAGGTACGCTCTGTACCATCCGGTTCGGGCCAGTATGGCGAACCATAGTCTAAATACCTCCTTCACTAAAGTTAATGTTATTTATATACTTTGAGATGATGAATTCCGAATGCAATCATACATAGATGTGCGTATCATCCCCATTCATTCTATGGTGAAATAATTTTCAACTAGAACCCTACTGCTGTATATGTCATATAGTTTTCATCTCTTATAGTGTTTGTCTATATCAGTATCACATGTGAGCTGATGAGTTGATTGAATATTGTTTTATAGGTCTGGGCTGTATTGAAACCAGGGTTTCTGGCCTTATCAGAAGATCCTTTTGATACAAAACTATTAGACATTATTGTTTTTGATGTGCTGCCATCTTCTGATGGAAATGGTGAAGGCAGGGTTCTTCTAGCAAAAGAGACCAAGGAACGCAATCCTTTGCGTTTTGGATTTCAAGTAAGTTGCTTTAGATCAAGATTCGCAATTTTGGTACTAGACCGTGTACTAATATCATTTTGGTACAGTGCCGGTATGCTTTGTGCGGGGGTCTATTTGGTGTATTTATACCTTGTATGCCCCTCTGTACTGCATACCGTTCGATACTGGTACAGCATGCTATGCCCGATATGCACTGGTACGAAATGATACGGCATACCATGCTTTTGATTATTCTGTCATTATGATTTATATTTTCCCCTTTGGCAAAATCAGCTATCCATGTTCAATTTCATTACTCATCTTCTGTGATTCTTATTTTTCGTGAACTAATCTATTCAAACCCATGATATTAACATGTCAATTCCAAAGCATAAGAAGGCTGGACCTTCACCAAATAATGCTTCTTTGAACCATATTAGTCCTTATTAGTGACCTATGACTGAAATATACTTATCATCAAACCTAAATCTACATGAAACCTCCATCAATGCTGATGTCCTTATTTGATTTAATGATCTAGGCAATAAGAAAAAAATTAGCGCACCAGATCTTGCCATCGTGTTTATCTAATGACAATTGGAGCAGATCTGTCCTCTATATTCTCCAGAATCAAGAAAATTCCCTGTTCATATGATTTTTTTTTTGTGCCGAATGCTACAATATCAACAATGAAGACACTATTTCTTCATGAATGACATTTGGTTAATAGTAACAAGCAAATCAAGTGCATAGACATTCCGAAGTCATGTTGATGGGTAAGATGCTCAGTAGCATGATTTTACTCCTTGCATAGTATAAGTTTTTCCTACAAAATTACTCCATTTGCAAGGTATTCACTAAATGGATTTCTGTCAAAGCAGTCTGTACAAAAGCTTGAATTTTTTGTGGGGTTATGCAGGATGCTTTCTTGCATTCTCTAACTTCAAGCTGAACCTTTATATGACAAGACTCTATAGTTAAATTGATGACAACAACTATATATTTCTAATTTTTTACTTCAACATTCTAGCATCGTATTCATAAATCTTTTTATATTTTCCTTGTAATACTTTTAATAGAAACATCTATATCTAAAGTCAATTGAGACGATTATGAAGAAGAGCGTAATTTGACAAGGTAAAAGTGATTTAGGTTGCTTATGATAATGATAGCTGCCAACGAGAGCACTAGAGACGAGCATCAGGCACAATGCAGAGATGCATAATCTAGGATGGGTTCGCGCAATGTAGAAATGTTACTTCACGCAAAATCAAATTTCCCCAATTTTTAGGTTGCTAAGCATTTTGATTCGTATATGATGTATGGAGGCCCGCAAAATCTAGCCTCAGATCCAGAAACATATGATGTATGGACTCATCATTTGTTTCTATTGAAGATCTCGAGTTAGAAGCAGTCAAGGTTAAAAGTTCATCCTTCAACTATTTTTTAATGTGAGCACTGATCAGGATGTTCTGATAATTTTGTATAGGGTTGCTTCAAAGAAATGGATTAAATTTGGAAAAGTGATAGTTTAGTTTTGCAAAATTCGACCAGCATATGCTAGATATGGAAGAAAACTACGGGACTTGACTGTTTACCTCAAATTTATCAAATAAGTGCAAAAAATTTCGAAGGAAAGGGCATCTTTCAATGCAAACTAATTTTTTTGAGACTGCTTAATGCAACTTTGTCAACTCAACTTATTTGATAACCTAATATAAAAATTTGGCATTATATTTCAGATGAAATCAAATTTCACGCAAAATCAAATTTCACGCAAAATCAAATTTCCCCAATTTTTAGGTTGCTAAGCACTTTGTTTCGTATATGATGTATGGAGGCCCGCAAAATCTAGCCTCAGATCCAGAAACATATGATGTATGGACTCATCATTTGTTTCTATTGAAGATCTCGAGTGAGAAGCAGTCAAGGTTAAAAGTTCGGCCTTCAACTATTTTTTAATGTGAGCACTGATCAGGATGTTTTGATAATTTTGTATAGGGTTGCTTCAAAGAAATGGATTAAATTTGGAAAAGCGATAGTTTAGTTTTGCAAAATTCGACCAGCATATGCTAGATATGGAAGAAAACTACAGGACTTGACTGTTTACCTCAAATTTATCAAATAAGTGCACAAAATTTCGAAGGAAAGGGCATCTTTCAATGCAAACTAATTTTTTTGAGACTGCTTAATGCAACTTTGCCAACTCAACTTATTTGATAACCTAATATAAAAATTTGGCATTATATTTCAGATGAAATCCATTTGTTCTTCTGAAACTATTTTCTGGAAAAAGATAATTGTTACAATTTAGAAAGGTATACCTTTTTTTGTTTTGATAGGAGAAAAGACAAAATAATTCAATGGGATCTTACTGTCCTGTACATAGTTTCTTATCTATTTATTGTTTGCCTCAGGATTTCTAGTTGTCTACTTAAAAATCCATAGCTGATATCCTTGCTAAAATAACAATCTATTATTTAATCCTAATTAAACTATTAAATTGAGTGACATTGTTAGCTTGCATCAAGGCTCAAAGTTCTAATACTGGCCCCAGTACCAGTATTTTGTCGGTAAAGTGTGGTACCATTTATAATAGAACTGAGATGTCACATCATATGTTGGTACGGTACAATATTGCGAGGTGTGGATACCTTGCAGATATGGTGCAGTATGGTATGACCCGCACAGATCAGTATACACTAGTATTATATTTTGGAAATATATGCATTTGATTATTTTGAGTCACAGTTTACTTTGATTAACTTAGCACTTATTTTTCAATAAATTTGTGTAAGAAGCTACTACGTCATAGTTTTCTGATTCTATTTAAGTTTGAATGTTTCAAACTTGATTTATAACCAACATTCATCTCAATAGGTATCTTGTGGAAGCCGAACTATAAAGTTAAGAGTGAGAACTAATGCCAAGGTAAAGGATTGGGTTGCTGCAATAAATGATGCTGGATTACGGCCTCCAGAAGGCTGGTGCTATCCTCATCGGTTTGGTTCTTTTGCACCACCAAGGGGTTTGACTGAAGATGGTAGTCAGGTTCAATGGTTCATTGATGGGCAAGCTGCATTTGAAGCAATTGCTTCTGCCATCGAAGAAGCAAAATCAGAGGCATGTCTTCTCATATGTTTTCAAAATATCATTTTACAATTAGCAGTTTGTTAACTCGTTTCACAAAAGTCTAAGATGTTTGGTAAGTTCAATGCAGATATTCATTGCTGACTGGTGGCTGTGCCCAGAATTGTATCTACGACGTCCTTTTAATGTTAATGGATCTTCTCGAGTTGATGCTTTGCTAGAGGCAAAAGCTAAGCAAGGTGTTCAGGTATTACCTACACAACTTAACTTTTTATCTGGATTATATCTCGTGCCAAAATTCCTAAGTTGTTGTAATTATGCAATATTTTGTTGGTTTTGGGGGATTTATTTATGAGGGATTTGCTGCCATTCCTATGGGGTTTTAGTAGTCAAGACTTTATGTAAAAAACCAAAGTTTGGTGTTTAAGGGTTGCCATGCTTTCCATTTTATTTATATTATGCAAGTAGTATCATTAAATTGACAATTTATGTAACAACTTTTTTTAGTTGAGTTCGTGCACTCAACTCAACTCAACTCAATTGACTTATAGATGATTTAGACATGTACAACATTGATCAAGGGATGCACTAGTACGAAAGATTGATTTGATATATGTAAAAGAAAAAGAGGAATAGAGGTAGGCCAAATATCACATGGGATAAAGTAGTAAGAAAGGACTTGATATCCCAACATCTTTTAAAAGTATGGCTTTAAACCAAGTAGAACAGAGAAAAAGGTTTCATGTAGTTGACCCCAACTAATTTAGGATTAAGGCCCCGTTTGGAATGCTTTTGGAGAGCTAGAAAGTGCTTTTGTCCCTTCAAAAGCACTTTTGGGCTATTTGATGGTGTTTGGTAAAAAATTGAAAGTGCTTTCTAGTTTCCAAAAAAGTTGAAAAAAATCTACTTGGAAGAAGCTCTATTTTGGAGCTTTTCTCCAAAAACTCTACTTGGCTAATGTCGAGTAGTAGTTTTTAGTTTAATAAAATTTTCATAGCGACCAAAATACCCATTCTCAAGGATTGCTATCCGGTATCTAGACACATACTTGTTGCCAGGTGGCATCGTTCTGTACGATACTATGCTGCTCTGTGCCGGGCCCGTATTGACACAGCAAAGCTAGGGGAGGGCGGGGGAAAGGGAGAACAAGAGAGAGGGAAAGAGAGATGAGGGGAGGGAGAGAGAGGGAGGAAGGGAGGGAAAGAGAGGAGGATGGTCGGAGGAGGCTAGTGGAGGGCCACGGAAGACCGGGATGGTTTTGGGGGGCTTGCGATTTTGGGTCAAAGGTGTGACGAATAGCGTATCCGTGTTATCTAGAATGTGCATATGCCATTTTGGTATTGCATTTGGATTGCGGGATGGTTTTAGGCGCTAGATTCTTCTTTTGTGTTTTTATTTCTTTTTTTTTTTCATTTCCTATTACTTATCCTGGTAGTTTCTTGTTGCTCCCTTTTTTTTCTTTTGGGTATTGCAGTCTTGTTAAGGGGTCATCTAGGGCCATATGAACCCCCATGCCCTCCCTCTTGCACTTTTGTTTCCACCTGAATTTATTATCTTTAAATGTCCTGGGCTGGTTTCTTCTCACATAAATTCCATAACTACTCATAATTGGAATCTTCATTCAATAAGCTCTGTGCCTTTTTAAATATTTTTGAATATAAAATTTATACTATTTAGAAATTCAAACTTAATATTTACTGCTTGATATCAACAATATTTAGACACTATTGTGATTGATGTGTCCACTTCATTGATTATGACCTTGGTGTTCATTTTACAGTTCTTTTTCTTAGTTTTCATGTTTTAATTAGGGAACCTGTTCTCTTTCTGTTGGCCGTTTTAAATGTCATGCAGCCTCAGTTTGTAAATTCAGCATCTATTTGTAATAGAACTGCATTCTAATTGCTTTTATTGGCATTGCTAATTGGGATGATTTGCAGATCTACATCCTTCTTTACAAAGAAGTTGCTCTTGCTTTAAAAATCAACAGTGTATATAGTAAACAGAGACTACTTAATATTCACGAGAATGTGAAAGTTCTACGCTATCCAGATCATTTCTCAAGTGGCGTCTATCTATGGTATGAAATTGTAGTCTAAGATGACATAGTATATGTTAATGTTAAAATTGTCTTATCTGTTTTGATAGATTTGATTTTGTAATTTTTTAATAATTTATATTTATATTTAGGTCCCATCATGAAAAAATTGTGATTGTTGATAATCGGATATGCTTCATTGGGGGACTTGATTTGTGCTTTGGTCGTTATGACAACTCCGAGCACAAAGTTGGTGATGTCCCTCCTCTAATTTGGCCTGGAAAGGACTACTATAATCCCAGGTATTCTAATGTGAACCTTTCAAATAAGCTCACAGGTGTAAGACATGCAGTTGACATTTGTCTAAAGACTCTAAACTCTAAAGAATTCTAAGAAAAATGTAGATTATAAATCAATTTTTTGTCCATCATCTCATAAAATCTTTTTACTAAATGTAAGGGAATCTGAACCGAATTCTTGGGAAGATACAATGAAAGATGAATTGGATCGTGGAAAATATCCTCGCATGCCTTGGCATGATGCCCATTGTGCACTTTGGGGCCCACCTTGTCATGATGTAGCAAGACACTTTGTTCAACGCTGGAATTATGCAAAGGTTGGTTTATCCTGTGATGGTTCTATTGTTTTGAAGTGTCATACTTCTTTGAGTCCTTTATCATTTTTTTTGAGTAATATGTTTTCTTTCCCAGAGAAATAAAGCTCCAAATGAGCAAGCAATTCCATTGCTGATGCCTCAACACCATATGGTCATTCCACATTACATGGGAAAAGGCAGAGAAATGGATGCACAAAATAAGCAAGAAGATATCAACCATAAGGACATGAGAAGGCAGGATTCCTTCTCCTCTCGTTCATCATGTCAAGACATCCCATTGCTTTTACCTCAAGAGCCTGATGGATCATCAATGTCTAACGGTAATATAAAGGTTAATGGGTTAGACATAAATCGCAGTCTCGCGGACAATTCAAATATAACCAGTCAGAGCCAGCCCTTTTCTTTTAGAAAGACCAAAGTTGAGCATTCAGTTCAGGACATGCAGATGAAAGGTTTTGTGGATGATCTTGATTCCCCGCCGCTTCAGAGGGAAACACATTTTGATGTGATGGCCCAGCCACCTTTTCACAAGTTGGATAAGGAGTGGTGGGAAACACAGGAGCGAGGCAATCAAGTTGTCTCTGCTGATGAAGCTGGGCAAGTTGGTCCACGCACTGATTGTCGGTGTCAGGTTGGTATAACTCTAGTTCCTAATGATAGAGGTGATCCAGACTTAAACTTGATTCAAATTTAGAAGTGTTGGTATAACTAGTTCCCCCTGAAGGATTCAAATTTTACCATTTTACACATCAGATACACACACAGGCATGCACACACACATGCTATTTACTAACTTAGATTTTCATAATCACTTTTTGAGTGTAGGTTATTAGAAGTGTTGGCCAATGGTCTGCTGGAACAAGTCAAACTGAAGAAAGCATTCATAATGCCTACTTTTCTGTTATTGAAAAAGCGGAGCACTTTGTATATATTGAGGTGAGGACTTTTCATTTCTATATAGCTATTGGCTATTAATTCTTACTCTAAATTGCTCAACTATCCTTGATAAGAACTATATGCTTAAGCCCCCTTGTAAAATAATAAGTTTGAACTCCTAGTGTAAATCCTTAACAAGTTTGTTTTGAAGCTCCAAGCAGGATGATTTTCCAGATAAGGAATAAAAAGAAAGTTGTTTTGTTATTGTAATGTCTCACATCCTAGGTATAATGGATACTTCAAGTAGCATGCAATGTCAATATTTGATACACATCAAATACAAATCTGGATTTGGCTTGGATGCATGCCAGTATCTATTTCTAAAGGAAAAGGGTTTTCTGCATATAACTCCTCCATTTATATGTTGATTGCATATAAAGACCCGTCTTTTACATATGCCTATATCAATATCTCCCTTTTGTTGGAAATTCCGTCCCATAGCTCTCCTTAATTGACCCATTGGAGCTTCTAGCTAGCGAGCTACTCATGATCCTCCATGCTACCAACATTGGGTTTGAGCTCCTCGCTGCCACTGTTGCTATGAGTAAGGTCATGATTATAACTCAAACTCGGTAACGATGACATTAAGGAGCATGGGTAGTTCATTAGGTAAAAGCTTCAAAAGTCAAACTAAGGAGAGCATGAGAGAAAACATAGTAAATATTCCATTCTTGCTGACGGAAAGATAATTTGGGTCCTCTTATGAAATTTCTAGGATAAACATGATATTAATCTGCATATATGTCAATAAAAAACTTTATACGCAATTAATCTATGAAGGATGGGGTATAAGCAAAAAAATCAATAAAAAATGCCCCTAGATACTCGATGGATTTGCTCAAGATGCTTCCCAATACCTCAAGGGAAGGGGGAGGAATTTTTTTTTTTTAAAAAAAAATTGATGAATGTTGCCCTATTAAAAATGGATGATTACATTTGACAGTTTGTGCTGTGGTATTAATGTTTGAAGTTACTGGATGTTGACGTTATTTTGTGGAGTATGGAATATGCCACTGTGGTAAGCCGTTGTTTTCGATGTTACTATTATGTATACACACATCACATGCACATGCATATATACACATACATGTACAAACACACACATATTGTGATATATTCTAGTCATATCATATTCGACTTTTAGCTAAACTAGCCTAGTATATGATTTGCAATAAGGTGAATGATGATGTCTTTTATGGTTTGTCTGTACCTATGGTCCTACACCAACAAAATAATCCATTACTATGAATGCTGTCGTACATGTGCCTGAACATCATATCTCATCTGAATCATTGGTCAAAGCCTGGCAAAAAATGTAAAGGTACAACAACTAACTAAACTACATGAATAAGGTGAATGATGAGTCGTTGTTGGTTTTTTTGGTACCTACACTGACAAAACAATCCACTATTATGAGTGTTGTCCTACATGTGCCTGAATATCATATCTCATCTGAATCCTTGTTCAAAGTCTGGCCAAAAATGAAACACACAACAACTAATTAAACTACATGAAACAAGATTTCCACTATAGAGTACTTGATGAAGGAAAAACATGCTGGAAAGTATGATGAAGGCCTAAAGCTGGCTCTGTGCATCCCTCCTCCCAAAAAAATTCATTGAGAAACACATTCTTCATGTAGGTGGCAAAACTTGACCTGAATCTTCCCATCCACCTTCAAGAAGCTTGGGTTAGGTAGGCCTTTTCATGACCAGAAATTCTGGGTTAACTCTTACTTTGGGCATTTTATCCCAATAAACTGATTAGTTCGGTCCGTTCAGAGGAAAAATAAGGGCCAAGGCCTAACGTCCAAGCACCTAAAGTCAAGTCCGAACCACTTAATTCTGCTAGTTATATTATGAGGATGAGAATTCTATTATAGGAGGATAATTTATTGTTTGTTATTTAGCTATTATCTAATTGTTAGTAGCTTCATGCTTTTATAAAGAACAATTATGATGTTGTTAACATAATATCTATTTTAGTAGATTACTTTTTTTAAAAATTTCTATCCAGGCTGACAAAAATCTGTCCTTATTTGCATTCACCCCAGTCAAATCTAGATCAGATTTGGGTTGAGCATTTTTTGACCCTACCTGAATTTGACCTAACTCGAACTGCCAGAATTGCCACCCTCAAATTGTTGAACTTGCTCATATTGGCCACATGAGCAAATATTTCCTTGTAATTAGGGGTGGTTGATATATGAGGTCAACTTTACTCGACCCACTAGCAGGTCAGGAGTGCCCGACTCGAATCCGATCCGCAACTAACTTCCAAACTGCAACCAACCCGCTAACCCATTTAAGGCCCAGGCCATTTAGTTTTTGGCTTTCTACTAAATGGATAGAGTGTGTTTTTATGTTTTTTGGACCATTTATGCTATAACTCTATATCTCTCCTTTTAATTCTAAGCCATGGGATCAATAGTCTAATCTTTACATTACATAATTTACTAGATATATAAATAGAATAACTATAAATATTATAATATATATTATAAGCCCCTCTATGACTGGATGGGTTGAGGGGGCCTGGCTTGAACCCAACCCAACTTGCTGGCAAGTCAAGATTGGCTGACCCATATCCGACCTATGGATCCGGTGGGTCGATTTAGGTAAGCTTGGATCTAGGTCAGGTTAGAAATTGCCACCCCTAGTCATAATCTAATAATACATTCTTATATAAGCCACAAGCCCCTAAATCTTCATGTATATGCTTTAGAAATTTTGGGTGAGCATTTGGTAGTTGTGATACCTTCTATAGGCTATTGTGCGTTCGATGCAAGGGCACACAAGGAACATGCTACAAGATAGAGGGTAGTCAATTGCTCTTAATAGTTGATCATAAGGGGAAGAAACTTGTGACATCATGATGACCTTGACAAGCAGAAAAGCAAACTTGGGTAAGTCTTTACTCGCAAGCTTTTGGTCATACATGCCTTATCAATCGTCTGTTACATCCATTGCAAATGGAAGAGAAACAGGCTCTCTTCGCTAGGTACAATAATACATTGGGAAATGTTCAATAATCAGGTAGCCACTAGCATATAGCTTTGCACAGTAATCATCACCATTAGTAGGTGAGAGATTTGTGCCATTAATATGAATTTAGATGGCATAACCTGTCACATGCAACTAGTCTTACAAGGCTTACATGAATTCCGGCTAAAAGGTTAGAGCTGATTGCCATAATTACACAAGGTAGTGGCAAGGAACAGAATCCAAAAACCAAAATCTCTCAAGAAAAATAGGTTATATGAAGAAATTTGTGACATCATGATGACCTTGACAAGCAGAAAAGCAAACTTGGGTAAGTCTTTACTCGCAAGCTTTTGGTCATACATGCCTTATCAATCGCCTGTTACGTCCGTTGCAAATGGAAGACAAACAGGCTTTCTTCACTAGGTATGATAATACATTGGGAAATGTTCAATAATCAGGTAGCCACTAGCATATAGCTTTGCATAGTAATCATCACCATTAGTAGGTGAGAGACTTGTGCCATTAATATGAATTTAGATGGCATAACCTGTCACATGCAACTAGTCTTACAAGGCTTACATGAATTCCAGCTAAAAGGTTAGAGCTGATTGGCATAATTACACAAGGTAGTGGCAAGGAACAGAATCCTAAAACCAAAATCTCTCGAGAAAAATAGGTTATATGAAGAAAAATAGAATAAACATCAAATGGAAAGCAAATAAATAAAAAAAAACAACAAATAGTGATGTTGCTGTTCAATGGAGGCAATGAAAAAGAGAGTGGGAGATCAGGGGCTTATAAATAAGAATAAGAGATAACAGTTGCATTAAATAGTTGGATAGCATCTGATGTTGGGTGACTAGCTGCTGGTTGTGAACAGTCCAGTCAGAGTGTGTGCAGGCTAATTATAGAAGGGAGATGTAATCTCCCAAAGGGGAGAAAGAAATGAAAAATAAAGGCATAGGGAACTAAGGAAGGTAATACCAACCAAATCATGTTTGGCTTCATCTAAGTGAAGGCTGGAGGGAAGAAAGAACCGGGAAAACAAAATTCGGGCAAAGTCTTCAATCAATGCCCGCAATTTCTCAAAGGACATTGAGCAAGCTACCTATGCAATTAAAGAGTTGTGTTTGAGAAGAAAAAAAAAAGAAAAAGAAAAAACTCTGCTATGATAATGCAGTGAAACATAGAATGATAGAAATACTAAGGAATATGTTCTTTTCTGTGCAAATTCAATTTGCATTGTCCTTTTATGATATAAGGCCACATTCAATTAGTAAATGAAGGTAATGACTAAATCTAATATCGACATAAAACTGATGACAATGTTGATCATTCATGCCACATGCAATTGGATATCCTAGCAACCTATCTGCAGACCGGACTACTAAATACTTTGGGGCTCAAAAAATATCTGATTTTATGGGCTTTGCATTATTTATCTTGAAGCTGGACACTGATGATTTGTAACATAATTATATTTATGTTGCCCAGAAATATTTGATATGAGGCATAGTTACCAAAGACGTATTTCTCTAACAATGGTGCTGCATTTGGTCCAGCTTATGGGATGTAAATGCAATGTTTGGTTTGCACAACTAATTAAATCACGATTGCTTTGGGATCACCTTTCCCTTAAATAGAGGAATTGAAATTGCACTCTGAAAATGGGAGGAATCATCATTCTCATTAGTGTAACAATGTGTATGAACCAAGCAGTATCTATGGCATAAATTACCTGGTTGACTTTTGAATTTAAAGATATTCTGTTAAGTCCATAATTGAAAGGCCTCCAATTAAATTATAAAGGTCGTTTGAAATCTGGTTTTATTCCTTAATAAAGGGTATATTTAGAAACTTAATGTAAAATTTATTCCATTTCAAACTATAACTTGCTAAATTAAATATTAGAAGGAAAATGTCATTCCTTTTTCATGCATCCCTTCAATTTGTACCGACATAATGGAACAGGAATGGAGATTCCAATTCCCTATCTTCCATTTCCATGTCATTTGATTTCCATTTTGATTCTTTTTTATTCCTATGAAGTATGAACCAAACATAGCATAACAGTTTGGATTCATATACACAAAATGGGGAAAGTTGCAGGGAATGAGAATGGAAATAGTTTCCATCTTTTTAAGCATGTCCCGTTTATTGTTTCTTGCATTGGGATCTTTTAAACTACTGTTTTCGACTTCCCACTGATGTTCTGTTTCTTGCATTCATGTCTCGTTCCATTACGTACTCTTTGGGATTAGTTCCTTGCAGACTAATCCCCACAACATGATCACATTCCTCAAAATGTTAGATATCATAGAAATATTTCTTATTTTAGAAGCATTTGTTTGATCATTAAAATGAATTTGTTTAGAATAGTTTCTCAAATAATCTTGACACATGTGAACAATCCGGTAATGTTATGCAGATTTTGTTGTGTTATTATTCTCTCTCTCTCTCTCTCTCTCTCTCTCTCTCTGTCTCTCTCTCTATATATATATGTATATATATATGTATATGTATATATATATATATATGTATATGTATATATATATATGTATATATATATGTATATATATATGTATATCTGTATCCCCCCGCCCTAGCGCACGCAAAACAATTTCATTTCTTTATTTGTATTTAAGTTTGACTATTTGTTATTTCCATTGTCACTTTTGCTAGAATCAATTTTTTATATCAAGTCTTTCGGGAGATGATACAATAAGGAACCGTGTTTTAGAAGCATTGTACAGGCGAATTATGCGGGCAGAGAAAGAAAAGAGGTGTTTTCGAGTTATTATAATCATACCATTATTACCTGGATTCCAGGTACTATGACTTGAGCAACTCATCTTTGACTTGTTTCTTTTCTTTTTTGTTAGTTGTTTTCTGAACATTTTTGTGACAGGGCGGCATTGATGATGCTGGTGCTGCATCTGTAAGGGCAATAATGCATTGGCAATACCGAACTATTTGCAGAGGGCCAAATTCAATACTGCAAAATCTTTATGATATAATGGGTCCTAAGGCGCATGATTATATATCTTTCTATGGTCTTCGAGCTTACGGTCGACTTTACGATGAAGGCCCTCTAGTTACCAATCAGGTGAGTCTCCTTGCACTTATAATATATTTTATTTATTCAAGTCTTAATATCTCAAGTTAGAGATAAAAGATAAATTGACCTCTCTTGTAGACTCAAAAAACATGTCCCATCTGATCCGTGTATTTTATCAAAGCCTCATGTAACACATATTTTCCTAAGTCACCAAATCGATGTGAACTGCCAATTCAGGGCATAGCAACCTAAATCTATGTAGAATTGGGTCAGTTTCGCCTCTCATTTTGGGAATTGGTAAGAACCGACTCGAACCGCTATGAACCGAACAGAACGTCTTGTTTCTACTCGGTTTGGAGCGATTCAGGTCAATTCAAGCCATCCCTAAACAAAAAGAGAGAAGGTCACAACATGCCATTCTCCTTTCTTTTCTTCAAAAATTATGAAGAAATGGGTGCATTTTGTGAGAAAAACTCGTATATTCTACCACAAGATTAGGTTCTATCATAAAATTTTAAATTCCTTTCCCTAATTTAAAAGCATTGGAAGGGAGATGGTTTTGATCAAGAGAATAGAAACTTGTGTGTAGTTAAACTATTTTATGTGCTTCTTACCCAGCATATTGCCTCACAACCAGCGGAATCAGGAACCTGGGCCACAGATATAGAAACTCTCTCCAAGACTAGTAACCTATTTTTTGTAGTTAAAGATACGGCCATAATGAATCACAAAATCAGAGATATAATGGCTTGTTTTGATTCGGGTTATATCATGCTACTAGGTTTTTGGTAATGGATTTTGTTTTCCTCTCAGGTATATGTTCACAGCAAATTGATGATTGTTGATGATCGTATAACATTGATTGGTTCAGCTAATATAAATGATAGAAGTTTGCTAGGATCGAGGGACTCTGAGGTATGGTTCTATTATTTTAATCCAAGTCAAAATGCATTCCCTTATACAAACATGTTTATATGAATGGATGGATGGATGTTTGCACGCATGCATGCTCGAAGACAAAGTCATATATGTCTGACTTTTGTATCTATGCACTGTACTGGTAGACCTCTTGTGTTTTCATTTGTGGGTCAATTATATTGTTTTTGGTTTAATCAATAGGCAACACCACAGATTGTATGTATGTTAGTCTTTCGTATTTCTGTTGTATAAAAGAAAAAGTGTGTTTATGTTTGATATCGAGCATATCATTTGCCACAAATGATATTTATTCTAAGACATTTTACATGAGGAGTTGCTAGAAGTTCATTTCTTTAGTAATTTTCAGTTACACTTTTCTATACAGTCTACTATAAATGGTTTAGTTTATTATGTTTCTGCAATGCTATCAACTTTCTTGTTGCTTCTTTCGCATCACTTAAATTTGTGTGTCCCATGTTTTGTTTGCTCAGATTGGTGTTCTTATTGAAGATAAAGAATTTGTTGATTCTTATATGAATGGAAAGCCGTGGAAAGCTGGAAAATTTTCTCTTAGCTTCCGCCTATCTTTATGGTCAGAACACCTTGGTCTTCATGCTGAAGAGGTTTGTTTCCCAATTGAAATACTTCTACTTGCTCCAACCCCCTTCCCTCTCCTCTTTATATATACATATACATACATACATACATACATACATACATACATACATACATACATATATATATATAGAGAGAGAGAGAGAGGGAAGAGAGAGAGAGAATACATATAATAAATGGCCTTGTCCAAACTTGAATTATTTTGGTTATTATGAACCAATTTCTCACATAATTTTCAGGTTATATGGTGATGTTTCCGTGTCTTTATTGAGCCTATTATATATCTGTTTGTTGATTAAGGATTCTCCTTTATACAGGAAAAGAAAATCAGATTTGCTACTTGGAAACTTGGAACTTTGACCTAAAAGTGTAGAGAACTAGTTGATGTGATGGCACCTAGGAAAATTAAGATTGCTTGCTTACAAGAAATTAGTTTTAGATGAGGATATTATATAAGTGATAGATTAATAGATATTAAATTAGTTTTAAATGAGGAGATCATGAATGTATTTAGTGCTTATGCACCACAAGCAGCTTAAGAGAGAGGACTAGCAAATAATTTGGGGAGGAAATAGATTGATTAATGCAAAGTATTCCTATAGAGAAATGATACTTAAAAGTGGTGACTTACATGGGCATATAGGCTAGAGAAGTATGGGATGCTAAGAACATGGTGGATTTGGGATTAGAGATTCGATGGGCAAATTGATTCTTGAGTTTGCGATAGCTTATGACATAGCAGTTGCAAACACATATTTTAAGAAGAGAGCTAAGTATTTAGTAACCTTTAAGAGTGAAATGAATTTGTCGCAAATAGATAACTTAATCACTAAGAGAAGATCAATGTAAGGATTATATGGTGATTCTTGGAGGGAGTTTAACTACATAAAATAGGTTACTAGTCTTATATTAAAGGAGGGAAACTGGAATTTAAGGACTAAACCAAATAAAATGTGAGATCAGATGACCAACTGTATTAAGAGGGTATTCTAAAGATGTTCTAGGAGAGTCAAAGGGGAGAAGATATCCACAAAGAAACTTGGTGATGGAATAAATAGGTACAAGATGTAATTAAAATAAAATAGATTTGTTTTAAACAAGGCAAAAATAGCTATCATGGATTTCATAAGCTAAGTAGTCTAAGAAAGATGCAAAAAGGCTTGTAAGTCTAAATATGTAGCATATGATTATTTATATGATAGTTTGGGTTGCAAGAATGAAATTTGTAAAATACGTAAAGCTAGAAAGAGGAAATCTAAAAATGTTAATAAAATTAGATGCACTAAGTTTGGGATTCATGTAACCGACCCCAAATTAAGGCTTAGTTTAGTTGAGTTCTATGCATTAAAAGCGAGGATAATAGGATATTAGTGAAATGTAAAAGAAGACGAAAATAGTTTTCTGAAAATTTGTTAAATGATGGTTCTACTAAAGAAATCTTCATTAAAGTACTTAGTGAGGAGTCAAAGATCTATTTGTACAATGTAAAGGCCATATGGAGATGGTTTTGAAAAGAATGCAAGAAGGCAAGCATTTGGCCAAATGAATACCTAGTGAGGTTTGGATTATCATGGGAGATATTGGGCTAAATTAGCTCACTAACTTATCTAATAAAATTTTTAAAAGCCAAGAAAATATTAGATGATTGGACAACAAGTATTTTGATACCTGCTTATAAGAATAAATGTCATACGCAAAATTGTTCCTTATCAATGAGCTAAACTTATGAGACAGTATGAAGAGATAGAAAATAGTAATTGAACAAAGATAAAGAAAAAAAATACCTGTTTCAGAAAACCAGTTTGGATTTATGCATGAAAAATCAACAATGGAGGCTATCCTTTTACTTAAACAACTGATAGAAAAAATATAGAGAAAAAGGAAAAGTCTATATACAATCTTTATTCACTTAGAAAAAACTTATTATAGGCAGCAAAGAAAGGTAATTTGCTGGGTTTTAAGAAGGAAGTGCTTACATAAATGGTATGCTAGGATAGTTGAGGGCAGGCATGCAGGGGCATTGACAAGTATTAGGAGTTGCTAGTATAATAAGTGTATTTCTAGTTACTGTGGACTTGCATCAAGCACCAACACTAAGTCCATATTTTTTGCACTAATATGGGTAAACTTACTATTAATATTCAAGACGTGCTATGAGATATGTTATTGGCAAATGATGTTGTATTGATTGATGAAAAGAGAATTAGTTTAGTACTAAATTGGGCTTATGAAGGAAAATTTTAGAGGATATAGGCTTAAAAATTAGTTGAACAAGGAATATATGGAATGTTACCTGAGCGAATGCAGATGAAGATGAGATACTAATTAAGGTTGATGGCTATAAAATACCACAAAATAACCAATTTTGTTATTTAGGATCTATTGTACAAAATAGTAGGGAGATAGATGAAGATGTGTAATAGAATTAGATATGGTTAGTTAAGTCGATAGGTGCATCTTGAATATTACATGATAGATGCATATGTTGGAGATTTAAAGAAAAATATTATAAAACAATAAGGCTTGCCATGTTGTATGGCTTAGAGTGCTAAGCAATAAGGAAAGTACATAAAAAACAAGTTGAGTGTAGCAGAAATGAGAATGTTAAAGATGCATTTGTGGTAAAACTAGAAAAGATAAAGTAAGAAATGAATATATTAAAGAAGTTATTGGAGTCGCACAAGTTAAGGACAAAGTGTTGGAAAATTGATTGAGATGATATGGACATGTATAACAAAAATTTGAGAAGGTTCCAGTATGAGGAGGTATTTGCATTGGTGTTGAAGGTTATAAGAAAAAGGAGAAGACCTAAATAATATGGATGGAGGTTGTAAGGAAAGATTATTGGAGAGTGGGATGGTCTCGGGCAAGGGAATTTAGGTAGCCTTGATGCACATGAGCCTATCCTCATATCAACTTAAGCTTTTTGGATTTGATTCCTGTCGAGGATATGGAGAAACTTGGAGTAACATCAGCAGGTGGCTCTAAATAGGAATATTTGGTGAATATGGATTCATGAAGCCGATGTCAAATAGTTGGGAAAAGGCTAGATGGATAGGATTATGATCAAGGATTCTCCGATATCCTATTTTGAGCTCTTATTTGTTTTTGCCATGTGAAGTGATAGGTGTAAATTATGAACATTCCCGCTGAAGCTAGTTCAATTCTTAATTTTCACTATAGCATTATGATTTCCATTTTTTGTGTATCGATGCTTTTCTTCTTTGAGATTTTTGGTACAAAGATCTCTACATATTTCAGTTTTAGAATAGATTGTTTTTTTGTTGCTTATCAGGTTTTTGCTACACTTTTGCCATCACTAAAAATTGATTCATTTTACATGACCAGATGCAGCATTAGAAGTCTTACATATGTTCTTTTTCCCTCATACTTGTCTTCCATGTGTTAATGCTACAAATACTCTCTATTTTTCTTTTGCATTATCTCCAGTATCAGATTTCTTTTCTGTAGCTTTTTCTTGTTAGAGTTCCTCCCTTGCCTATGTTTGTCACCTTGTCTTATAATGTTCAATTCTGTGAGAACAAGGCAGGCAAAGTGATGTCATTCTTTTGTTAATAGTAGAATGGCTTTTTTCAGTAGCTGTTGTGATGCATGTATTTCAAGACGAATTCAACTGCACCTTTTATGGAAATGCAAAGTATGACACAGGATTTTGTGCATTAAGCTCATTCAAAATTTCTCTTACTCAATAAACTTCCTTTAAGTTCTTGCAGATCAGTTTGATTCGTGATCCCGTGGATGATGCAACATACAGAGATATCTGGATGGCCACTGCAAAGGTGAAGGAAAAAAAGCATTGAAAAATTATTCTTTTAGTAACCAAAAATACATGGTAGTTATTTTTTGACTTCTTCCTTGAAAACCTTAATTATCTTGGTTTTATCATTGGGGAGTTCTCTTATTGGAGATTTGGTTAGATTATCTCTTGTCATGTCAGCTGATGGAAAGAAACCTGTTCGGGACCCGTCTACAGAGCCCTTGTTCATATAATCATATCATATTATTTTCCCGTGAAACTTGGTCTCCAACTTAATTTTATCATGATAGAGGACCGTTCAGCATATTAATTAGCTCTTGATGCACTTGATCACAGTTCTGGAATGGGACAAACTTTTCAAACAGCTATATAGTCTGTCAAAGCTTGATGTTGCATGTATATATTGTTTTGTTGCTTCATGTTCGTCCCATGTGCTTGCTTCATTTTAATGTTAATTATATCCAGCCGAGTATTGTTTGCAAAAACTTCCTTGATGGTATCCTGTTTTCATTTGATGGGAAGGGTTGTGGATTTGAAAGGCTAAAAGATCCGCTACATTTGGGCTGTGACCCGCCAGCTCCCGGCTGGCTTATATGGGCTACAGCCCACTCTCTGACTCCCCCAAGGAAAAAAGGGAGCATAGAAGGAACAAATTGTTGCCAAACTCAAATGTTGGCATAGACACAATAAAGGATATACAAAGCAAGCAGTGACAATAATGAACGACTACAATCCTCAAGTATCATATATAAGTGTAGCAGTTGCTACACAAGTAGACGAACTTCCTTCTCTACTCCCATGGACCTTTAGATGTCTAGGGTATGTTTAGATTTATCATACAAATTACCTAGGATGTTTAGGATTAAAGGTTTCTATTCTAACAATTAAAGCACTTGATGTCCAACAAGTTATGTTGTAATAGTATATATTCCATTATGTTATTTGTGATTATGAATTCATATGCCATCATTGCCAAGTTTGTTGCTTGGTTCTTTATACTATCCATTATAAGGTAATTGTGTTTCTTTGGCAGACCAATACTATGATCTACCAGGATGTCTTTTCATGTGTTCCCAATGACCTCATCCATTCCAGGTATATATGATCACAGTTAACACTGTTTTGTCTGGTTTATTGCCCATTAGTTTCATACATGTTTCTTAAACAATTTCAAATATTTGCAGAGCTGCATTCCGACAAAGCACTGCCTACTGGAAGGAGAAACTTGGGCATACTACTACTGATTTAGGGATTGCTCCTGAGAAGCTGGAGTCCTATCAGAATGGTGATATCAAAGATACAGATCCTATGGAGAGATTACAGTCAGTGAGGGGCCACCTTGTTTCTTTTCCCCTGGATTTCATGTGCAATGAGGATTTGAGACCAGTTTTCAATGAAAGCGAGTTCTATGCATCTCCTCAAGTTTTTCATTAGGCCTCATCTGATTCATTGAATTTATTCCCCTGTAAAATCCAAGGTTTTATTCTTCTATAATTTCGGTGGCTTTGTGCCTCGTACCGTTGTACGTGTATTTGAGATTGAAGAAAATATAAAAGAAAGGACAATATCACGGCCCTGCAAAAACAAGTTGTAGCTCAAAATGAAATGTATGTGCTGAGATGGCTTCATGATTCATTGATTCGTTATAGAATAAAGCATACTTTTTTTTTGCTAAGGAGAATAAAGCATACTTCATCCTGCCCTCTTTGTGCATTCTTTTATGTATATGAGCTCTGTGGACTCCTTGTAAATCTGTTCTGCCAAATGAAGTGACATCTCTATGAAATTCTGTTTGTTAGGATAATGGTTGGTGTCTGTTCTTTACTATATTAAAGCATTTTTTTTCTAATCCTTTGTACATGATGATTATAACATACACCTTATTCATGACTCAGCATTTACAGTGTTTTTATGAATATATTATGGTCACATATAGGGTGTAAATAAATGAGTTTACACCCACTACCAAATTCAATATTGGTCATTGAAGAATGAAAACTTAAACTGCTAAATTTGAGTTAGAAGTCCAAAGTACCTATTAACAATGGTCTTATGCTATCTGAACCCCTAGCTTATGCATCAAGTCATATCTTAGAATCAACAAAGAGATATCATCCCACTGTTATTATGTATTTGTGGTGTTTGATGCAGAGGTTAGGAGTGTTGAAAATATGCAATTTTTGTAAATATATATTTGTAGAGTTTACGAATCACATTCAACTGTTTATCTTTTCATTTTTTTCATCATTAATATTGAAATTTCTAACGGGTATAAAGTTTTCTGTTTATATCCTTTGCATATTATAACTGCACTTAATAATGTATAAAAAGATACTTTTTGTATATCCAGATTGAGCAGAGATTTCCAGGTTCTTTTTTTGTGATGGCTGCTTAATCTTTTATTTTGAGAAGGAAGAAGATAAATATATGTTCTATTGAGAGGATCATGGATCCTTACCGGCCAAGGCCTGGCCCTTGAGAAATGACGCCCTAGTTTCCCAGCAAAGGAAAATGCCGTTACCACGGATTGCCTTTGATCACTACCCCATCCTTTTGCAACTGGACTCTAACAAGGGTACACAATTCTTTCAGGTTTGAAAAATTTTGGTTAAGCTACGATGGACTCATGGTATAAAGGTGGTAGTGGCTCGAGCTTGGCAATGTGTTGGTGCTCATTCCCCCATGATTAAGAGTTTCAATGCTGCTTCGCTATGTTAAAAAATCAAAAAAAAAAAAAAAAACGCTTCAGAAATGACAATATTTGGCGAATACATTTAGAAAGATTGGTGTTATAGAGGCCAAAATCTTTAAAATGCAGAATCAATAAGCTGAGGAAATTGGACTAAGTTCTGAGGATCATCTGAAATTATTGCATCTATTACAGACCTATGACAAACTGCTGAAGACAACGGGAAGCAATTGTGGAAGCAGAAGATCACGAGTTACCTGGCTTTGTCGAGGGAATGCTAATGCCTGTTTTCTTCCATAGGTATACTATATTGAGAAGGAACAGGAATAAAATCACTACTTTTGTCAGTGTAGATGGTTTTGTTTGGAACTTGAGGAAATAAGGAGAGTTTTCAGGGACTTCTTCATTAATAAATGGAATTCACGGTTTCAATGCCCAGTAGAGCTCCCTTCCATGCTTGTATCCATGGTGCAAGATGGGGACGTTTTTACAGTAATCAAGGAGATGTTATCAGATAAAGCAGCAGGCCTAGATGGTTTTCAATTGAAATGTTGTTCATCAAGATGTAATTAAATTGATTATAATTGATAATCAATTTAATCAACCATTCAAATGTGGCCGCTTACATAATTGATATGTGGTCAAATATAATCTCTTTAAGTATCATGTACGATCAATCAACCAAATCTTAGTTAATATGATATTTCTGACCATTTATTATAGTTCGTTGCTAACTGATTCATTTTTAAAAATAAATTTCATTAGAAGATACAAAAATTAATTTGCATGAATTTCAAAAGAAGTATCCTTTTTGGGACTAGATGCTAAAAATTATATTAACTTTACCATTATCATTCACATCTAAAGCTATATATTATACTAAACCGAAGGAAAGAACTCTGAGGCCTAGTTTGGATGCAGGACAAGGAAAGCTATATATTATACTTCAACACTGATTTTTTTATATATATATAAATCTTTCCGCTCTTTTACACTTGGTAACAATTCCTTTTTTTCACTTTTTCTAAATTGCAATCATTCTATTTCTGAAAATAAAGGAGAGAAAATGATGGATGCAAAAGCAAAAGTGCATTACCAAAGACATTTAAATTATATAGTTTAGAATATTACATCTAATCAGTAACTGTATTCATGATCAGAAGTGAGACTGCCAACATGCCATCAATTAATTACAGTTAAACAGACAATATATTATATGAACTATATATGGATGAAGTATATATGCACAAAACAGAAAATATATATCTTTCTCTCTATCTCTCTCACACATATATGTTCCATCAAGAAAACAATGATGCTGATATGGATAAAGATCATCTACCTCCCTTTCTTTGTGCAGATATACATATCATGCTCCCCTCAACATGGATAAAAATTATTAATCTCAAAGACAGCTCTATGTTATATTTGGATCTATAATGAAAATAAAGAGTTCATGCTACAAAAGACCTACTTTGCCTCTTTGCCATCACAAAAATGAGTTAATGGTATGCTTCAAGATGATTCAAAAGTTAAGTCCTGACACCAATCTAGCCTTTTTTTTTAATTATTTTTTAGTTAAATTTGTTCCCTGTATAAAAAGGCCTAGCCCCACCTTTGACTTCCAAATATCAACTGCTTAAATCATCAGGCAAGTATGAACACATCTACTAACTCCATGTATCGCATCAATTTTACACATACTTGATTCTTGATATGACGTGCGACCCATATGATTACCACCATAATGCTGGAAATAAGATGTACAACTCAGAATATCAACCAAACTACAAAATTCACTTTGTGACAATACTGATGCATTTAGCCGATTCATCTTTACTGGTCAAACCACTCTCACATATTATTTCCCCCTCTCCCTCTATCTCTTAGGAGGATAAAATAAATAAAAAATAAACAAAATAAAATAAAGGCTCACATTCTAAACCTTCTTTCTGAAGACTAAACGGGCATCTCTATTGGCCAAACCACCCGCACATGCTATTGCTATAACAATCTAGAATCTCACTCAAAAAGATTAGTCAAAAGGTATTTTTTTGGGTTCACGCCTGCATGGTTTCTCACATACTTCCCTCGTTTAAGACCTGACGTCCTTGTCGGACTAAGAGTTCAAATCCATTTAAATCTAATCACAAATACCACGATTGTTCTGCAGTCAACCCCAATGAATCCTTGCTATCGCTACAACAATCTAGAACCTCACTCAAAAAGATTAGTCAAAAGGTATTTTCTTGGGTTCATGCCTGCATGGTTCCTCATATACTTTCCCCATTTAAGCCCTGACGTCCTTGTCGGGCTAAAAGTTCAAATCCATTCAAATCTAATCACAAATACCACGATTGTCCCGTAGTCAATCCCAATGAATCCTTGCTGCAGTGTCCCCTAATCTACATAGGTTATGGGCCGAGTCTGTTTTGATGCCATTTGTAAACAACCGAGAACCTCATCCAAAAAGACTAGCTGGAAAGTATTTTTTTTAGGTTCTATGATCCTACATAAGTACCCAAGATTTATCCAGCAAAATAACCGATGTGGGACTAAACACACGTCTGCACGGTTCTTCACAGTTGTCCCCCTCTCTCTCTCTCTCTCTCTCTCTTAAAAAGATAAAATAAATAAAAATAAAATAAAGACTACCATTCTAAAGCTTCGTTAACAAGAATAAATGGGCCCGGGCCTGTGCTTGAGCGACGCAATGAAAGAGCCGGAGTCAACCCATTTTTTGTAGTCCATTAATCGGACCATCAAAGTTGCGGCCCAAATAACCTAGGGCAAGGGTCTCCAACCCTAGCGCACCGTCCCCCGCGTATAAAACCCCCACTCCATCGCCGCATTTCCCCAATCCCTCCTCTCCTCAGAGGTAACACAGCAAGAGACAGGAGAGCGATGGTGTCGCTCAAACTCCAAAAGCGGCTCGCCTCCAGCGTTCTCAAGTGCGGGCGAGGGAAAGTTTGGTTGGATCCCAATGAAGTCAACGAAATCTCCATGGCCAATTCTCGTAAGCTCTTTGCCTTCTTCTAGGAGTAGGGTTAGGGCTAGGGCTTAAGAGACGATCCCTCGATCTGAGATGATCGCGGATGCTTGATGTGGATATTTTTGTTGTTTTGTTGTTGTTGTCGATGGTGATGATGATGGATCTGTGTATGTTTTTGTCCTTGTATTTGCTTCAATTACGCTTATGATGAATGGATTTGCTTGATTTTTTGGTTTCTAGGTGCAGTTGTAGGCTAAAATAAGTAAATCTGATGTTGTTTGATGTTGAGGCTAGGTCCCTTTTGATTTCGATGCCGGTTAAGGGATCAGGGGTTTTGAGTGTTCTTTACTGATTGCTTTGTTTTGATTACTGGGTATATACGTTTTCGTTTCTCAACGTCGTTATTCGGTAAAAAACAAGTGTTTTGATATCGTTTATATGTAAGCACACTAGAAAAGAAGTGTTTTACTGTTATGTGAGAAACTTCTTTTCGTTGGGTAAGGCTGAGGTGGGCACAGCGGGATCCTATGCATAGGTGTTTACTAGGAAGTTGAATATTGAAAGATTAAATAGTATTATCATTGTTTCAACTAAATGATGGGTGGAATTGAAAAGGCATGGATTTTTTAGCTGAAATGATGTGGCACCGTAGTTAGTGTAGTAGTTCTATCTTCCCCCTTCTTTGCCTTACCTGCCGCCAAGGGATGACTCATTTGATTGACTTAGTTAACACACATGGTGGCATGTTGTTATGTGCTTTACTGGGGTTCGAACATTCATGGTGCCATGTGAATGATAGGCTCTATTGTTAGTGCTCGTTGGTTAATATGAACTTGAAGCTGTTCTGCAGATGACTGATGTTGTTTGCAGAAGGACTAAATTCTCATGTTTGAAAAACGTTCGTATCATTTAAGAGCCTTGAAACTGTTTTAGCTCAACCTTTTTTTATGCCAGCAGCTTTGTTCTATTTCTTAAGGTTTAGTAATATTTAACTTACCTTTGATTCCTTGAATTATGTCACATCACGTATCATGATCTTTATTTTTTTTTGCTACATATTATTTTCCATTTACATGCTTAATAATATTGTCAAGTGGGTAGTTAATATTTTCAAGATACATATTGACGCAGGAGGAAACTGTAAGTTAATATTCATGTTTTGTAGTACTACCTTACTCCTCTCTTGGAAACATATCAAAGTAAATTAGAAAATATTAAGCAATTATCATCTTCAATTGCCACATAGTTAATTTGGTTAATTGAATGTAAGGGTAAAATACTTATAGAAAATGAAAAAGTATGGTCTTTGTTGGGTTATTCTTTATGTCACAAACCCACAAATTGACCTGACAACCTAGAAATTAATTTTCATTACAACCGCATAAATTGGCTCAACAAGATAAAAGGAAACTCCATTCACTTGCCTATTTTTTTTGTCAAATGGTTTCTTTCCGAAGCTGTGGTTTTCCTAGATTTCTGGTCATGATTGCCATAATTTTTTGAATTAAAACTTTTTCCTGTTAATGAAATATTATTCGTTATTCACCATTGAAAATGCTGCTTTTTTGCTTTGAAATGCAGGCCAAAATATTAGAAAGTTGGTCAAGGATGGATTCATTATCAGGAAGCCCATGAAGATCCACTCTCGATCTCGTGCACGGCGAGCTTTGGAGGCCAAGAGGAAGGGACGCCACTCTGGATATGGTAAGTGATGGAAAAGTGCAAGCACATGTCTAGTTTCATTAATGTTTCTTTAGTTAATATTTTGTTAATTCTTCAGGTAAGCGCAGGGGTACTAGGGAGGCTAGGCTTCCTACCAAGATTCTGTGGATGAGGAGAATGCGAGTTTTGAGGCGTTTGCTTCGGAAGTATCGGGAATCAAAGAAGATTGACAAGCACATGTATCATGACATGTATATGAAAGTGAAAGGTAATGTCTTCAAGAACAAGAGGGTGCTTATGGAGAGTATTCACAAGTCCAAGGCTGAGAAGGCAAGAGAGAAGACTTTGTCTGACCAGTTTGAAGCCAAACGGGCCAAGAGTAAGGCAAGCAGAGAGAGGAAGTTTGCTAGGAGAGAGGAGCGCTTGGCTCAGGTGAGATGAAAATCACGTTAATTTGTGTCTTTATGAAGTCTGCATATCTGAATATTGAAATTTATGATCAAATGCGGTGTTTCTTTCATCTATAGGGGAAAAAGATGTTCCTGCCTTTTTCTTTTTTGTTGTTGAGCGGTACCTAGGATTTG
Organism: Phoenix dactylifera; assembly: GCF_009389715.1. Lineage (NCBI taxonomy): Eukaryota > Viridiplantae > Streptophyta > Magnoliopsida > Arecales > Arecaceae > Phoenix > Phoenix dactylifera. The sequence continues at coordinate 516,515 of NW_024067803.1, forward strand.
AATCCTAAGGGTAAGCCCGTGAGGGTGAGATGCCAACCAACTCTACTGCCAGTTGTTGGCAGGGTTTCTGCTTGTTAGTTCACACAACTAGCTGCTCTAATTCTTTAGCAGCAAACAACTTGTATACTATGAACTTATTTTTTATTAACTTACAGTAAATGTCTCTCATTGGCTGAGGGGATCAGCACTTATTGGCTTGCTTAAGAACCATTTTTATAAACTTATTGTGCTAAACCGTTAATTTAGCTACATTGTTGGTATTCGATAGTGAAAGAAGTGAGTTAAGATTAAAGGTGATGATGAGGAACACTTTCCATGTCTCTCAGTTTTAGGTGAAAATTTTAATTGTAGAAATCTTTTTCGCAAAAGGTTTTCATATTGAACAAATACCTTTTGAAGTGTTGGTTTGAGAATAAGCTGTGGAAAAACCTGTTGAGTACTTATTTTCTCACCTACCAATCACCCTTGGTTGGTGACCTTAAGGAAGAATGCTATTTTGTGGATTTGGAATTTTTGCAGTCAGTGGTTGGATGCATGATAAGTCAATTATTTTTGTAACTCGGTAGCATTTGATCCATAGTGTAATATGTTGGGTTACTTGTAAGCTGATTTAGGTTCCTTTGAAAGAAGATTTGCATGCACCAAAAGCGAACATTTTTAATCAACCATTATTCTTAACATGATTGTGACTTCCACCTTTATTTGCCCATAATGTAAACAGGGTCCAGTTGAGCGAGCACCAGTAGCAGCACCAGTCTCTCAACCTGCAGAGTAAGAACTTTATATGCATTTTTTGTTTATAATTTGCTTCAGCCACTTCGAAGTATAACACTGAAGAATTGAGTGCTGACACTATGTCTCTGTTGTAGGGCACCTAAGAAAGCAAAGAAGTGAAGCTCAACTTCAACAGGTTATATGGTCTCATATGTAGTATCATCTAGAGAGGAGTTATCTGAAGTCTGAGCTAATGTCAATTTTCTGTTCATGAGAAATCAAGTGTCTCGGGATGCTTAAAAATATTACAAGACTTATTTGTAGTTTATTTCAAGTTTTTGTGTTTAGCAGTTCTGTTTAGTATTTGATCATTACAGCCATTTGGTTGTTTGTTTGATGACCATATGTTGATATGAATTTTTGGTTTCAAGTCACTTATCAGAATACTTTATTTGCCTTGAAATCAAAATGTTTGTCAATATAGCTGCTCAGCGTTGATATGCATATTTTCTGGTATCTGAATGGAGCAGCTTCATTTGAAGAAACCAAATTACTATTGCATGAAAATTCTTCAATCTGTATGTGCTGGATATTGTGGTCACTGAGTAAATCATTAGATTATGACTTGTTGGAAGGATCCCACGGCGCCAACATTTTGTTAGTTCGGTTAGGTTTAACTGTTCAAGTTCAGCATCTCTTGGGAATTTCCCTGCTATTGGCCTCACTCCAATTTTACTGATGAATCCCTGGTCATATTTTGTTGCATCTTTCAGTCCCTGTTGCATGAGTATATATAGTTCTTTGTATTATCCATACGTGAGCCATATTGTTCATGCCTGTACCAGCAGATCATGGAATGGAAGCTATTGGATATTCCTTTGTTCTTCAAGCTGTGATAATAGAATCATATTGTTCTGTCTCGGCTGTACCAGTCTTTAATGGTCGCTGTTCAAAGTTGAGACTGAAACCATAGGAACATCACTTCGCTTTCGGGCTGCTCTTCTAAAGCAGGAGACAAATGGTACTTTGAGCCAGGCAAACTACCAACATTCCCTCCTCGCAACAAGCCAGAGGATCTTTATTGACCTATACTTGAGTTTGACCCTGGCGGTTTTATTAAAATATGTGTAATCTAAGATCATCTTCAATATCTTTCCTATCCTCAATATCTTTCTTATCGTCTCACACGTTCTCTCTTCCCCGATATGTGTTAGTTTTAGCCTTTTACCAAACCATCATGTACATTTTACACCCTTATTTCGAAAAGTAATGCTATGGGATTAGTTTCTCATTTTACCGAACCATCATGTACATTTTAGCCTTCCCTGATATCTCATTGCTGTTTTTTTTTTATACAACGCTTGTCATACCGTATAGCAGAAGTTGCATCTCATGATATTAGTTTGATTTTGGGGAGATTTCTCGTGCAGCGTACCCATGTTAATAGATCTGTATACATATCTGTGACCATAGGAAGGCCATAGACTATTTTTCGCTTTCGATTGAGATTTTAATAAAGTACCGTCAATCTATCACCATATAATCCATTAACAAGGGTACTATGCTCATGATCATAAAAAAAAATAAAAATAAAAGTACTATATTTCTCAGTGTTTATACGTTATAGATCCCATGTCAATACAAATCCCTCTAATTAAGATTCTACTTCCAACCACTAAATCAAAATTAAAATGAATGTGGTCAAAATTTTGCATGTACCATTCTTCAGCCAACCTGCATGGGGTACAACTGATTGCATACAGCCTGGACATGGTAGTTCGTGGAACACCCTGCACTAAATTCGAATTAATCCCAGCAATCAACTTCGCCTTTACTCCCAATTTCGGATTTGGTAGAAATAGACGTTCTTATCGTTATGATTTCTAACTTATCCACAACCCTTACACTGCGTACGGAGTTATACGTAGTAGATCTCCCTAGGGATAAAAGATATAGGGTTGAAGAAAGAGCCAAAAAGAATCTTTCATGTATAATCATGCATAATCTTGAATATTATCAGTTCCGGTACGTAGATCAAATGATACAATACAAGCAAAAATTTCTAAATTCATGGAGATATAGAACAATATATAAGTAATCATGCTTGCATATCTATCATTTGAGCTGAAGCACTAGCCTCGAAAAGCCACAAGGCCTCAAAATCCCAAACTAAGTAAAATATGCTTTGCCTGGTAGGCTCCTATGTACACTATATGAGTTACAAGGGCTTAGACTAAATTTCAACTAGTCTCGGCAACCAGCCTGACGGTACTAGTTCAAATTTGGTTTAAACACTTATTACGTATAACGACCATAAAATATTAATATCTATGTTCAAGGCTATCCAGATGACTTGTTTACTAGACGCTTATACGCAATATGTACTCTATGTAGGGTGTTATATGTAAGAGTCCTTAGACTGAGCTTGAGCTAGTCTTGACAAGCGGCCTTGCTAGGCGTGGCAATTTAGTTTGAGCAATTATTTTACATATAACCCCTTTACATAATAATATTTTCGTAAAGCGGCTGTCTCGATAGATCTTCACAGATGTTTAGCCTCGGCAAGCCCGACGACGAAACTAGTTCAGATATTTTACCTTTCACCTCCACAGACTTTTAACATTTCTAATTAAGCAGTTGTTTGGAAGGACTTCCGCAGCGGTTGGACGCTCTCTGACTATCTATTACCGGGGCGCTATCAGCTGAGGGACTGCGACCGATCTCTCTTCTCCTCCTCCCATGGCGTTTCGAAACTTAAGATTTCTAGGGTTTCTCCGCCCTCTCCATGCAACCAGGTACCCTCTCTCTCCCTCTTCCTCCGCTCGATTTCTCTCCATAGATCTCCTCGAGGAGGCTTCGAGTGCCCTCGAACCATCGCGTGCCACGGTCTCCGAGCGATTCGTCCTCGAAGAGCTCTCCGATCTCCTCCCGATCGACCTTAAACCCTCGAATCCTCGCGCTTTTGCGGCGAATCCAGCTCGAGAATCGACCCCAACATGGGTTGGGGATCGCCTCCTCTCGGCTGATGAGAAGCTCAGAGGGGTTTTCCTTCAGAAGCTCAGAGGGAAATCCGCTGTCGAATCCGCCCTGTCATCGGCCGGTGTTGATGTCACGGCGGATGTCTTCGTAAATGTATTGAATAGGGGAAATTTAGGAGGTGCGGCGATGGTTTTGTTCTTTAATTGGGCAGTAGAGCAGCCAAATATGTCATCTTGCGTTGAAACCTATAATGTAATGCTGAAGGCGTTGGGAAGAAGAAAATTTTTCGAGTTTATGGAAGAAATATTGGTTCAGATGAAGAACAATGGGATCGAACCCAATTCGGAAACTTTAGAGATCGTAATGGATTGCTTTGTGAGGGCTCGACAAGTTTTTAAAGCAGTTAAATTTTTCAATAGATTGGAAGAGATTGGAGCTAAATCTGATTCGGAGTCACTCCATATACTGGTTAAGTGTCTCTGTCGTCGGTCTCATGCCAAGGTTGCTAGCTCTTTATTTAACAGAATGAAAGGAAAATTACCCTCCGATAACATGTCATATAATGAAATTATCGGTGGATGGGCCAAGTTTGGTAGAGTTGACAAAATAGAGAGTTATTGGATAATGATGATGGCTGAAGGATTGAACCCTGATACAGTTACATATAGTCACCTTATTGAGGCATTAGGAAGAGCTGGCCAGACTGATGATGCTGTTCATGTCTTTGAGAAGATGGAGGAGAATGGTTGTGCTCCAGATACCATGGCTTATAATGCGATGATTTCTAATTTTATTTCAGTTGGAGATTTGGATAAGTGTATTCAATACTACAAGGATATGTCTGAAAAGAATTGTCTGCCAGATATTCATACATATAACAAATTGATTAGTGCTTTCCTGAAAGTTAGAAGGGTGGCAGATGCTCTTGAAATGTTTGATGAGATGTTGAACCAAGGAATTCTCCCTAATACTGGCATGATTACTGATTTCATCGAGCCTTTGTGTAGTTTTGGGCCTCCTCATGCTGCTATGATGATTTATAAAAAGAGTAAAAAAGTAGGTTGTAAATTGTCAATGAAAGCTTATAAGCTTTTGCTGATGAGGCTTTCAAGGTTCGGTAAATGCGGGATGGTGCTGAAGATCTGGGAGGAGATGCAAGAGAGTGGTTATGCTTCTGATAAGGAGGTTTATGAGTATATCATCAATGGACTTTGCAATATAGGGCAGGTTGACAATGCTGTGCTTGTGGTGGAGGAGTCACTGCAAAAAGGCTTTTGTCTTGGAAAGGTTGTTTGTAGCAAACTGAACAGCAAATTGCTGGAGATGAATAAGGTGGAGACTGCATACAAGCTCTTTCTGAAGGTCAAAGATGCACGAGTTAATGCAAATGCACAGAGCTTTTGGCGTGCTAATGGGTGGCACTTTTGAGCTTGGCGTCCAATTCTACTTTTTCCTCTGCAGTTGTAAGTAATGATTTTTCTCATTAGATGTAAAGTAGTGTTTTACTATCCTCTAAAATTTTAGCTGCTTATATTGGCTATGATAGTTATGTCTCTTTAGTGATAGCTGCCTCAGGCATGTTAGAATGCAGAACCGAATCAGTTCATGGAATGCTTCTTTTGGCTAGTTGATGGTCATATAGTATTTCATCAGGGAATTTGTTTATGGAATAAAGTTAGACCATATTTTTCTAGTTGCCAAGACAGTTGACAAATCAATAGCCAAGAGATAGTTCAGAGTTCAGAATTTATTGGGACAATAATTAGCAATTTAGGTTAGTGCATTATGTTAAGAGGCTCATCTATTCATGCTCTATGTTTCTGTATTCATTATCCTTGCATTTTATCTTTCAGTGTATGTTCTAGAAGTAAGCTGTGGATGTGTGCAGGATTCTAAATACAAGTCATTGTAAATACGTCACTGAATTCTTGAATTATTTGAGTCATATTTGAACTTAGCTAACAATTCTAGTTATCATAAGATTTGATACATCCTCCAAGTTTTGATTGATTAATTGATAAGGGAAGGTTCAGCTGTAGCTACATTCAGATAGGTCAAATTAGAAAGAGAAATATATGAAGAGCAAATTTCTTTTATTAGAATTTACTTTGTGATTAAGAAAACACGTCCTAAGAGTGTTGAATTTGGATGTTATTTTACTTGCTAATATCGCTTTCTTTTTCATTTCTTTTCATATGCCAGCTTTGAGGAGATATCCATATGTCATCAAAGTGCTAAAGTCATGATACTATACAAGGAAAGCTTGTCACTTTTTATCTGCTTGAATGAGAACTGTGTGTGTATTTTGTATTGAAATGACTCTGCATCACCATCATAATGCAATAATTTTTGTGATTTTTATTAGTTACTATATCTGTAATTACATTTGAACCTGATCTTGTCTTTTACTGATTTATTTGACATTGATTCATCTGCTTCTTTCAAGATGTGTGATTTTTTTTAATATATTTAGCTATCTCTTTAATGTGGTCTAACCCCTAGGATTTTAAATGAGGCATCAAGTTGGTACTCTATGTTTAGTTCTCTAGATGACTAATTGTCTTGTTAGGTGTCATTTTGTTTTCAGATCGGACTTCTTGGACTTCTTATTTATATTCCCTTTTCTTCCTTGTTTCTTTCTTTTTTCTTTTGATTCAGGCAGGTTTTAGTTTGGAAGTCAAAGTAGGACAGTCAGGAGCAGTTGTTTGGCTAGTTGGCAACTGCATAGGTGTTCTTGAGGACTAGATTTGATTAAGAGGGCTGTAGGCTGGCCATTGCAGCAAGCCTTTGTGGACTATCTGGGAAATTCTTCTCCTATTCTGACTAGCAATAGTGTTAATTCTTTTATTGGTTATAGGCTATGGAAATCTTATTACAGTCACCATAGTTGTGTTATAGAGCAAATTAACTGTCTTTGAGGGCTTAAAGAAAATCCAAAATTTGTAACCTTATATAAGTTAAAAGGGAAACCACTTTGAGCTCAAATCTCCTGGTTTGTCCGCCCTGTCCTTTGTAAGCAAGGAAGGTGGTACTTGTAGCAAGAGTGATTTACTTATAACCTGAAGATCAGTAAGGTTTCAGCTAGTTATACAATAATTTTCGCATCAGCTCTTGTACTTTTCTTCTTATGTTGAGTTATGGTACCGCATGCATTTATCCTATGGATTAATCTACTGAGACTTATATTCTTGACTTGGTCATGTCTTTCTCCTTCGCACAACATAAAAATTATGTATTACACTGTTATTTTGCATATTATGTATTCTACCTAGAAAACACTTAATCTACTAGATTATATTGTGGGTTGAAACTCTCTCTCTCTCTCTCTCTCTAACTCTAACTTGGCCAATAGGTGAATGCCATATAGGAGCTTACATAAATCCTTAAATTTGTTACAGGTTATCTGCTTAATTTGCTGTGTTAAATATAAAGTCTTAGGCATGACACTTTTTAAATGATAAAATGGTGCACTGAGTATTATTATATCAATGTAATACATGCATTATAGATGTCATGATTGTGCCTGTTTGGTTGACGGTCATTGACCAGTAGTGTGAAATGTTAATGTTGTTTGGCAACTTGTTTATGCCATCTTAGGTAGCTAGTATTTATTTTATTTGATCACTGATGAATGCTTATAATGTGAAAATTGTTCTTTCTAAATTATATAATCTACCATTTCAACACTTTCACAGCAAAGTTGGTTCTATATCATTTCCTTGATTACTTCTGCTGATGTTGCCACTTGCCAGCTTGCTATTATTTCTATAGTATTTGAATTCTGACAAAAGTAGAGGTGATCAAAACCCGGGTCGGGCCGGGCTCGGGCCAGGCTCCACAGCAGAAATTAGGCCCGATGGCTATGCCCAGACCCGGCCCGGCCCGACTGTCGGGCTTAAATTTTTGTCCAGGCCCGACCCGACCCGACCTTATAAATCTGGTCCCAGGCCCGACCCGACAGGCCCGACCGGATAGGCCCGACCCGACAGGCCCGACCCGACCTCCCTCCCTCTCTCCCGCTCCCCCCCCCCACCTCTCCCTCTCCGAGTTCCGACTCGGAACTTCCGAGCTCTCCCGCTCCCCCCCCTACCTCTCCCTCTCCGAGTCGGGCTCTCGGCGAAGGAAGGGGGGGCGGCTCTCGGCGAGGGAAGGGGGGGCGGCGGCTCTCGGCGAAGGAAGGGGGGGCGCCGGCTCTCAGCGAAGGGAAGGGGGGGCGGCGGCTCTCGGCGAAGGAAGGGGGGGCGCCGGCTCTCAGCGAAGGAAGGGGGGCGGCGGCTCTCAGCGAAGGGAAGGGGGGGCGGCGGCTCTCGGCGAAGGAAGGGGGGGCGCCGGCTCTCAGCGAAGGAAGGGGGGCGGCGGCTCTCAGCCAGGGAAGGGGGGCGGCGGCTCTCAGCGACGGGAAGGGGGGGCGGCGGCTCTCAGCGAAGGGAAGGGGGGGCGGCGGCTCTCGGCGAAGGAAGGGGGGCGGCGGCTCTCAGCGAAGGGAAGGGGGGGCGGCGGCTCTCGGCGAAGGAAGGGGGGGCGCCGGCTCTCGGCGAAGGAAGGGGGGCGGCGGCGGCTCTCAGCGACGGAAAGGGGGGGGGTTTGGGGGAGGGGGGGTTGGGTGGGGGGGTTGGTCGCGGCGGCTCTCAGCGAGGGGAGGGGAGGGTTTAGGATTTAGTTTTAGTTTTAGGGTTTATTTTTTTTTAAAAAATATTATCAGTATTTTATAGTCGGGCCGGGCCGAATCGGGCTTTTTTTTTAAGTGTCCAGGCCCGGCCCGATTTTTTTGGTCGGGCCGCTTTTCCTGCCCAGGCCCGACCAACGGGCCCTTTTTCAATGCCCAAGCCCGAAAAATTTCGGGCCGGGCCGGGCGGGCTGGGCGGGCCAGAAGGCCCGTGATCACCTCTAGACAAAAGTAATTTGGTGATTCTTCACATGTTATCTGTAGCTATTCACTATTTCATAATAAGATAGTATTTGTATTAAACTTATAACTTTTTATGCACGTATGCGTTATATCTAAATATAATTCTATTAATTTGGAATTGCTAAGTGCTTTTCTCAAGCAGATCATATCCTAGAAATATCACTGCCTTTCTTTATCCAGCGAGCTATTTTAATAGAAGCTTTGAGAAAAGACCTGTTGGATTATAATTTTTAATTCATTCTCAACCTTTTGCCGTTATACATGGCACCAGTATAAGCTAGAGGTAGTCTAATCTGGGTCTACATTGAGCGGTATAGCATGCCTTATCTTTCAGTTTCTCATAACAAATACAGTTGGAATCATCACGACCAGACGCAGCCTTCTAGTAATTGATGTTCATGATATCTTCATCGAGAGGAGAAAAACATGAGTTCTTTTATTATATGCTTGCATCCTCATATTTTTGCTATTAGCTGTCGTACTTTACTGGTAAAGGTACCGAGTTATCACTCTGCTGCATTCCTGTACCATTTGCCTTATCATTGCATTTTGTGGAATGAGACCTATGACTGTACTGCCATAATATAAGCCCAAACTAGTTTTAAGATATCATAGGCATAGTCTTGCTTAAGTGTGCTAGTACAACACTGCTGTCATTGCTATGAAGTTCGTTTATGGCATGACTTCAACAAGAAAATTTGTCTATCAGCTCTTTTTGGACTACTCTGTCGGGTTCTCTCCTTGCCAAATGTATGCAGTCCAAGCCAGTTAAAAAAGGTGATATGTTGAAACCTTGTCATGGTGGTTTTGCTGAACAAGTCTGTCTTGCTCCGCACTTGATATCACTCCTCTTCTTGAATTAACTAAGCATATTGTAGAAGCCAAAATAAGTTGTGTACTATATTCCTTTGTTATAGTATCTGGTGTTGCAGTGAACAGTAACCAACATGCCTTATATCAAATGTGTGGTGTGATTGAGTACATCTTATACATTCTATTGAAATGATGGGCCACATTTTAAATGGTTTCAGTTTGTTGTACTTGCCTATGTGTTAGGTTGACATCAATAGAAGTCCATTCTTAGTTTTATTCTCTTTTAGTTTATATAGATAGTAATGATGCAAGTATTTTCCGCTCAGATCTTGTTTGCTGATTTTAAGAACTCGTTTGAATCATACAGAGTATGCGGTGATTATGCGAACATTTGGAGTGCCACTTGAAACTCATTTTTGGAGGTGAGTTTTGATGTACATGGAAGCTTGCATTGTGTTGCAGTCCTCTCTTTCTTTCTTTTCATCATTATAATTATTTAATCAATTTTGTTTATCAAAGTCAATGCTTTGATCCAAAGTACATGGTAACCAACAATACACACCTCTGAGGCTCCTTACTTCTAGACAGCTTGGATTTCAAATTAATAGTACTGTGTGACTGTAGCAGTTATTTCTGTGGCTGTTAAGAGAGCACAGAAAGTTTTGAGAACCTTTAATTTCATGTAACAGATAAATAGGAGTCTTACTGTTGCACTCAGCCTCTTCCTCCATCCATTTAAGACAGATTCTAGGAGATCGAACTTTGTCTACAGAAGAATTTTTTATACTTTTATCTAGATCATGCATTCCAAACTGATATTGGTCTGGCATAAAAAAAATAAATATTTTTCTGTGATTAGTTGATTTATACCTCTTTTTTGCAATCAAGATAAAAAGGTTAATTTCAGCAATATATAGTTGTAACAATATTATTTTTCTCTGACTTATTAAATAAATAAAAGATCATTGACTTTTGTTTAACTCTCCGAGTCTACTTTTTTATATATATTTAGGGAAGCACACCTCCATGTTAACATCCCCTTAGTATGATGAGACAATGGCTATATAAATGAGTTTAGTTTAAACTGATTGAGTTTATTGAGATCAACTGCAACTTTGTCCACCATCATTATCACGTGTGACTTTCATTTCTCCTACTTTATCGTGTTGCTGCACTTAGTTGATTTTATTATCAAATATCATATTGATTTAGCTCTCCAAGCAATAATCTCAATTCATAGTGAATTTAGAGAAGTGATTGAATGCAATCTGCCTATCCTGCAGCAATGGTGATCTTATGCATATAGTGTTAACTTCTTTGTATCATGTTCATATTGCATTTAAATCCTTCCATTTTCCATTTTCCATATGCTCCAATTTGCACTGCTTCAGTTTGACATTATTAAGGAAGAAACAGCAATACTGCTAGTCATAGTTTGAAAACGTATATACACTATTACCATCTTCTATTAGTAGGCTTCTAACAGAATTATGGTCATGATGCCACCTTTACTTAATTGACGGTTCTACATGGCCATACTTTTGAACCATTACTTCATGTTATACACAGTGCCTTCATTTTTTGGGATCAGCCACCATCCTGCACTTACAGACATGCTTCTTTTATTACATGGTTTTCTAACACCAATTTTTTCTTTTTTCTAATTAAGTGGGAGGATTGTGCACCACTATGTCCCAATTGTGAATATTCTGGGGACAGTGCTAAATGAATGAGTGACTCGTGTACCTTCTTGCTGGAGTTTGGCTTTGATTCTGCATGATGAACTTATGTTACTTTTTTTAAGGTAAATGTTTGTTCTCTGTCTCATTATTCATAAGTACATTACTACGTCAAGCATTCTGGGCAGCTGCTATAATTTTTAAAGAGCTTGAATGAAACCTGCAGGAACTGCAACCTCCTTTGAAAATGTTGGTTCCTGTGTGGAAGGCCGTGTGACATGAACACTTTGCGGCTAATATAAGTTCTGGCACGCCAAGGGAGATTGATTATACATCATAAGTTAAATAGCAGTGTTATATCCAACATATTCCAAAGCAACTGCTGTTGCGTACGTAGACTAAGCATGTCATTCTGTGAACCAACTCGTATTCAGTGCAGCTTGCTTGATAGATAAAAAGGGAGGGTCGAACTCTTGAGAAACATGGTCCCTTTCAATGATCGCTGATAAGTTTAAGACGTCATGCAGTTTGGTTTGTCTTCAGTACTATAGTGCTGAAGCTGATAGTTCAGTAGTAATCTTAACTCTTTTTAACCCTCCTTCAGTTATGTATCCTATTTTTCTTTTTTCTTTCCCTTTTTTGTTTTAGAGAGAGAGAGAGAGAGAGAGAGGGTGACCCATGAATTCATTTCATGAGAGCCCAAGTTTTGTATCTTAATATCCTACTGAACTTGCATTAAGAAAAAAAAGGCAAAATGACATTTTTTTAATGATTCTGGGCAGCACGTCTATCCCCTTCAACATGCAAATGGTTTTGTTCTTCTCAGAAGGCCTCCCTCAAAATCAAGCTCAGTATGATTATCGAAGACTTCTTTCTTTCCCGTGAATCCTGTGAAGCATAGGCAAGCGCGTCTTTTTAAGCCCAGCATTGTGCCCACTCAATCACCCTGGAAGCATTAAGCCTATTTTTTGCGATTACTGTAATGTATCCAACTCTTGCTTGCCTAGCCGTTGGATCACCAGTTCGGGATAAATCTTGCTTTGGAGCCTCGACCCTTTTAAGCTTCCAAATTTCCTGGTTTCTACTCAAATAGACAGAGTTAAAAAATTATATTATTCTATTTTATTAATTTTAAAAAAGTATATTATGAATATCAAAGATAGTAACGGGATTACAAACATTCAGAGATCGATGATTACGAATAAAACAGATTGAGTAATATAATAATCTATGAAGGCCTTTGCAAGAAGTTATTGTTAAAATAAGAGTAATTATTACTTATATTCACACCCCAAACACGAGACGATATGACTTCTCTCGAGGGCCAAGTCACGCGCCTGAAAAAGGCTCAAATCTAGTGACCTTTACAGAAGTCATCGTTCAAAAGCCTGCGCCGTTGACTCCACGGCAACTATTTTAATTGCAGTCCCAAATCCTGATCCAGCCGGGATTGCAACCCAACCCGAGTTCGCAAGGCCGCGCGTAATAAGAGCACACCAACCCGCTAAATGAAACGTTACTCCGTTAGTTATTCTCATTCGTGGTGGCCGGAGCTTGAACCTATCGCCATTACGAAAACTGAAACAGATCACTCAGAGATTCGAGAGAGTCGACGTTGGTTATTCTCATTCGTGGTGACCGGAGCTTGAACTCATCGCCGTTACCACAACCGAAACAGATCACTCAGAGATTCGAAAGAGACGCGGCGAGCAAATGGGAGAAGACACAGCGAAAGCAACTCGATAACTCAGAAAAATGTGGCGAAAAAAAGCTTCCCTTTTCGGTCTTTTAGACAAAAACCAAACCCCAATTATGAGGATATCAAGCCACGACCCACCAAAAAAAACAGAAAAACAGATAAAAAAGGAAAAACCAGAGAGAGAGAGAGAGAGAGAGAGAGAGAGAGAGATCGAACGGTGCCGGCACTCAGGTAACGAGGTAGATGGGCATCGGCGTCGGGGCGGCGGCGGAGGCGGAGAACCGGTGGCCGTCAACGACGTTAAGATCCCGGAGACTGAGATACGGGATCCCCGCCGCCCCGACCTCCGCCGCAGCCAGCGGCCCAGAGCTGGGCCGGCTGGTGCGGCACGGCGTGCTCGACCCCGCGCTCTCCGTCGCGTACACCGGTCCGGATACCTCCCGGTAAGGAGAGAAGTAGCTCTTCGGACGGCGGTAACCGGACCCAACGTCATCGTCTTCACCGGCCTTGGCGCGCTTCCAGAAGAAGAGGGCGGATTTCCACCACCAGCGGCGCTTCTTGCGGGACTTGGCCTCGTCCTTGGAGATGGGCTTCTGGAGCTTGAAGTGGAGCGCGTCCAGCGACCGCGCCTCGCTCCTCTTGCCGTGCTTCCGTGCCTCCTCTAACACCTTTAATTCAGGAAAAAAAAGAAAAGTGAGGGCTAGAATGAGGAGAAGAAAACGGAGCAGTTAGGCGATGAACCTGGAAGTAGCCGATCTGGGGATCGAAGCCGTAGTCGCTGTAATGCTGGGGCTCCGGCATTGGGAATATTGGGGATTTGCTCATCTTTTCTTCTTCTACTCTTCCTTTCCTTCTTTAGAGAGAAAGAAGAAGTGGAGGAAGCGGAAGGGCTCCTCAGCTCTTCTTATGTTCTCGAGGGGTGGGGGTCCCACGCCATGGGGAGATGGCCACGGGGATTCCAAAAACGCCCATGGTCGTTGGGCTTAATTGCTGAATGGCCAGAGCAAGTGTCCGTTGCCTCGTTCGTTTTGGTGGTCCCGCCGCATCGGAAGGTTGCCAGCTCGGAGTAATAAAAAAACAAAACTCTTATTAATCTTGCGATCTCCAAAAGTCCAAAATAGTTGGTTGATTGTAAGAACTGCTAAACACCATTCTCTCTAACCTAATGAACTACTAAAACCTAAATTTGTCTTTTATTATAGAAAATTTACTATGCCTCTTCTATTGGTTAACTTTGAAACAAAAGGTATCTAAAATTATTGAATTTTTTATCATTAAGAAACATGCTGCCAGATATGTCCAATTGCGTACCCATGTGATGCTTGACTCCTTAGTTAAATAGTTTAAGAGCGGGACTTTGAGAAGAAATCTGTACAAAAAAAGCTGAAAGAATAAGTTAATTAAGAAGCAGGACACAATACAAAGTTTTGACCATGCTTGCGTAGGGTATACTCCTAGGGCCCTTATTGTTAATCCAACTTTTAGTTTACAGGAAGGAAAATACTACCAATTAAGCATTTTGATTAGTTCGAGTAATCAGGCTTAATCTTTTATTGTATGACACGGGGTGGGAATCCATAGATCACTACTCCACTCTTTGTGCCATTCCTCCTCCATTATTACGGCATACGGCGGTGAGTCCGAGCCTAAGAAATCACTCACCTATCAAGGGGAACTTTTTTTTTTTTTTGCTAAAGCTCAAGGGGAACTTTGGTAATTGGCCTAACCGCTAAGGTCCGGAGAGGGCAGTGGCGTGAATTCGTTGAAGAGGGAATCATATCAGCTCCTACAAGCTCTACTGTCAGACAGCAGTGGCGTTTTTGCGGGTACCAAACACGATGCTCCCTCCATGATATATCCATGCATGCACTCCTTTTAATTCTCTTCTTTTGTATTTAACGTTTTCATAGGAACAGGCTGCCTCCACTTATGAGCAGAGGATGTCACGGTCCTGCTCTCGTGACCCTGTGCACCCGCAACCTCCAAAAAAAAATAAAAAAATTACATGATTATTATAAGATCTGTTGAAGAAAGACCAGACATACCACCCTTTTAGAACTCTTCCACCCATATAGATGGGACCCAATGCCTTTGTAATGATTTAAAGCAAAGAACACCTTGTGGGTTTGTTTCGAATAGGTCCCTTTTAGCATTTGAGAAAGGACATGACGGCCACCTTTTCATCACGTAGCCAACGAGCTTTCAGAGGCCGGGAACGTGAGATCATGTCGGCGAACCTCATGCTTCTGTCCTGCTCACCCCTCCAAAAAAAAAAAAAAAAAAAAAAACCGAAGTATTCGATGACGTGGCATATTCTCATTGGAAAAAAAACTCTGATATATAAAATTATTCGTGGGACCCAGGACCGGACAGCAGATCCGGGCACCGCTCTTTCCCTTTCGGCCGATATGATTTTGTTTCCATCCTCGGCCCATACCGGTACTCAGATCGCAGGCATGTGCGAGGTGCGTGCACGTCCGCTGCTCTCTCTTCCACCCCCTACCCGCACGGGCAGCGGGGACACGGAGCAGTGTTCATGGATGGACGGGACCACAACACTATGTGGGTGTCGTGCGGTCCAGATTGAATCCGTGTCGGTTTGCTTCTGTTTCTCGTGGCCCAACTGATCGTTCCCCGGACGGATGGATTGTGATGAGAGGAGTGCATGTTAGGCCAGGGATATTACTGGGCTAAAGATTGGGCTCAAGGTTTCGAGACTAATAACCAATAGGCCCAACCCTAATATTAAGTAAATTTAAAAAAAAAAAATCTGCATAGCTTTCAACGTGGCATGAGACGATTGGAGGGATTTACAAAGTATGAATGAATCAAGAGCTAGGATCCTCTCTACCTTGGAACGGACGTGGAGAGGCTTGCAATCACATGCGCCTGTGTCACTAGAGAGCAAAGAATGGACCGCGACTTACATAGGATGAGGCCTATGCAGTCACAAGTCATCATGCCTTGCATGAATGACCATTGTTGTGGGGACGGCGCTTTGGCCGGAGCCTCGCGCAACAGCATAGCCCACATTAAGCTAGTAGAGAAAGAAGATCACGTTCCTCCCGAGGTATTGTCCGCTTTGGGCGCTCCGGCCCGCGCGTCCAGCGCTGATGGGGGGAGACTGGTGCCCTCACGGGTTTGCCCTTCAAAAGGCGCCTCGAGAGGAAAGGATTTCCACCCCCCATTTAAGGCATGGAACCTTTCCGCTACTAGCCGATGTGGGACTAAATTCAAGGCCCCCTCCCCTCCCCACAACATAGCCCCCTCAGCGGGAAGGTTCCTTGCCGGTTTTTAACGCCGGGGGCCCCCACAGTCCTGAAGGGTAGTCAATGGAGGGAGGAGGCGCCCCTACCTGGCGCGCCATCTGTTGCGGGGACGGCGCTTTGGCCGGAGCCTCGCGCAACAGCATAGCCCACATTAAGCTAGCAGAGAAAGAGGACCACGTTCCTCCCGAGGTATTGTCCGCTTTGAGCGCTCCGGCCCGCGCGTCCAGCGCTGACAGGGGGAGACTGGTGCCCTCACGGGTTTGCCCTTCAAAAGGCGCCTCGAGAGGAAAGGATTTCCACCCCCCATTTAAGGCATAGAACATTTCCGCTACTAGCCGATGTGGGACTAAATTCAAGGCCCCCTCTCCTCCCCACAACAACCATGATTGTAGACTATATACTGGGAGAAATTATATCCTACATCATGCTGGAGATACACCATAAGGATAATCGGAGACAAGATGAATGAGCGGCAATCTGAGATGACCCCCATGATGAATAGAGTCTACTTGAACGAAAAATTTGATTGGCATGTTCCACCTGATGCAATTCAGGGTATTGTTTCGAAGACGATGGACCTCTCTGGTTCTGTCCCAAAATGAGAGGATTCTGACTTATGAAACAAATATGGTCACATGACAAAGCAACAGTTTATTTATGACATTTTGTACCAACCAAGGGTTGGTAGCTCGGCAGCATTCTGCTTTCAAGGTTGTCGGTGCGCCAAACGGTGAACCCCCTCCGCGGTTATTTCCGGAAGCACTCGGTATAAAGGGCTGTCATTTGGCTAGCTTGACCAGGACTGCATATATTTGGAATAGGATTATTAGGTGCGATGTTTTCTGTTATTAGCTCCTATAAAGCATGAAGCAAAATCGCAGACTAGAGTAGAAAAACTGCAGCATTTTTCACTAAATTACTGTTGTCCAAATAAGAAAATTTATTTTTGCATTTCGCATTTAGATTTAAATTTAAAGTCCATTGTTTTGTTGAGATGAAAAATGGAAATGCAAAGTAATGGCCCTTTTCTATTATGCAATGGTTACTATAATGACTAATAAGGAAGAAGGGAATATAAAAGCCTCCTGTTTAGTATAATGTGTCATAATAAAAAAGCTGCTGAAATGTAGCGGTTGTAATATTGTAGAAGGCCATTATTTTAAACTTCGACTGGGTTAAACTTGAACCATGTTGTGGTCAACCTAGAGGGAGTCCAACTTTAGAAACACATCTAGCAATCCAAATCCGAATGGTCCTAATATGGTATACATTTATCTGCTCGGCCTCAGCAACTAACTAAGGTGATGACATCGGCATCACCTGAGCCACCAACCATAGCAATCAATCGGGCTGCTGACCTCAACATTTGCCAACCTACACCAATTGTAACAAGCTATATGTCTTCAGCTCAAAGCACACTAAAGACGGTTAAAGCTCGTTAAAGACTCCACTATTTATGGGGCATGTTACTAGGCAGTTATAGTTCATCCTGTGTATTTGATATCACCGTATGATCTACATGGTTGAGATATGTGATGTGCATAACATGCGGACCATTGCTGATATTTAGAAATATCTTAGTGGAACAATTATTGCACAAGCTTGCTCCTTAATTATTTAAGAAAATATTTTGTTCCACCTAAAAGTTTCTTATACATTTTAGAACATGCAGAAAATTTTATTAATTAATATAGAAAATGTAAAAAAATTAATTATCTTTTACCAAGCTTTATTAACATGTGAAAAAAATCCTCAAAAGAAATGCATGCCGGTCAGCCTAATATTTGTTAATCATTTTAGGAAATGCAGATCTTATTAATTATTTCAAGAAATATAGAAACTCTTATTAGTTAATTTTGCCGAGCTCTATGTAAATTTAAAATATGAAAAAATTCTAAAAAATTATCTTCAATGGAACCGGCAATCAAAGCAATTGGAAGGATTAGAATGCCAGTTCGTGCCGCGGAGCGGTCATTAATTATAAAATACATTCCACTTATGATTATTTTTTATTCTATTTTTAAAAAATTATTTATTCCTCCACCGTATAGAATTACATTTCTATTTTCTATATCTCCCCGCGCATAGCGGGCCGATATCATTCTTGTGTTATACTATATGAAATGTTTAAGGAAAGTGATGATGAACTTGACAATAATTTCCTCCTGTATGGTGAGGAATTTGTCATTTTTGTCAACAGCCAGAAGATTCTTCAAGTCTATACCAAATCCTAAAAGATTTCTTTTTGATAAAGAATCCTAAAAGATATAGACCGCGATCTTCCTCTTACCATTTTAGGAATGTGATGATGAACTTGTCGTTTTATGTTCTCATGTATAACGTTTCAAATTCGATATCTGCTCAGATTTATGAGTCCGGCTTCCAAGTTCGGCTTACTAATTAATAGGAAAATTTCCTTGCGAATAACTGCAAGAGTCTCCAACTAGTAGCATCGCGATAAGCTTTATCTAAAATCCTTTCCACCAACCTATGATTCATTGTTTTCCACTCTCACTCTCCCTCCTTTTCATGTTTACCATATTTACTTTAAGCCTCATCAGCATATGAGTCATCTTGCCCTTTGTTAAGACATCCAGGCTGATATTTGGAATGGGAAAAAAAATCTCTATTCATATCTGTCTCATTGCACCAGGATGGCGAGGTTAGCCCAAACGCCCAGTAACACAAAATCCAGGCCCATGAGTGAGTACAACTCATGGTAAGACCTATAACAATTTATCTGTTCGACGGTTGAAAAAAATCTAATCCAAATGATCATAGAGTGCTTTTGTCCAGTGTTTGCATGATACGGTTCCAAAGGCAATTCTAACTGATGTATTCATAAACAAATATCCAAGTTCTTTAACTTGGGAAAGGCTACTAGTCGCTTGGCATGGTAAAAGTGGGTGGGATAGAACATAGGAAAGCTAGTCCAGCAAGTAAGCTTGATTTGTGCCCGGACCAATAAAAATGTGATGTATCTTCTTTTGAGCTATGATGACATTGCATCATGAGCTGCTCATGTCAAGACCTAATTTTTATATTACCATCTATTTTAGCACTTTCAAACTGCCCATGAATTCAACAATAGATGAAAAGAGGAGACATAGCTGGAGGAGAAAAGATGATAGTGAGAGGAGGATTTGTTGTTTCGAGGAGTAGCGTCGTGAAAGCAGAGCGAGGGTGTGGTTATCCAGCTGTGGGGAAAATAGAGGGTCACTTACCGTAATAATGACCGACATAGAGTTGGGGCACAACTCCAGTGACACTAGGAGAGAAGGGAGGGGTGGATCTCGGCTGAGAAGGTAGGCGAGATGATGATAATGGCAAAGTAAGAGAACAGATAAATAAAATTAATTCAATAAAGTGTTTGTTGCCGGCGGTTTCGATCTCGCCCATAATCCTAACCATGGGTAAGAGCTGCTAGGTGGCGGTTTTGCGCCAACCCTAGCCATTCCGCACTGGCCTTGCCCTGGTAGAGGATCACAATTGTGGCACCTCCTATGACATTGGCTAGGTTGATCTGATAGAGCTAGTTTAGTTAGACCAGTTCTCAAGTTCTCCCCTTCTTAAAAAAAATTTCGTCCTTTGAACGAACCTAGACCGAGAAACAGTTGAACGTACTTAGCTCAAATCTTATCACATTCTTGGTAGGAGTTATTTTAAGAAATGCATGATCTCCCACTTGAATTCCAGATCTCGCCCTAATATCGATCACATGATCAACATTAGTATGAAAACTAGATTAAGATCTATTTACATATGAAAAAATAGTTAGCTGAAGCTTTTGTCATATCTAAGGTTAAGAAATAGGTTAACAAGATTAGCATTAACAAAATGATTGAAAATGAATTTGAGTTTGAAATTACGATGTAGATTTAAATGCTTGTTCAATCAAGAATTGACTAGGATCAATAATAAAATGCTAAATCTTCATAGCAAGGTAGATTATTAAAAGCGATTGCTTGGAGTAGAGCTTGGAAGTGAAATGGGTTTGACATATACATCATGATGGATCTTAGATATAATTAAAAGATCATGATCTATCTTATTCATAGTCAAATAATTGGATAGTTCTACAAGTGATCACAAGGATAAATATATAATGATGGGCTTTAAAAAATGATCAATATTAGAATCATAAGAGCAAGCCCAAGATGGTAAGGCTTGTTACCATGATTTCAATAATAGGATTGAGATCGTAATGAGTTTCCTAATAAGGTAGACCACATATTGATATAAAAAGCTTGAATCTAAATTTTAAGTTAGAATCCATAAAGAGGGATAGTCTAACTGAATCTTTAACAAATTAGATCAAGTTCACGTACCAAAACAATAATAAAAAAAAAAAATTCAAGAATAAGGGAATTGATTCTAAAATCATGAATATGATTACATGTATATAATATCAAAATAATGAAAATCAGGGGACTTGCTCATGATATACACAGTTTATAATAAGATCATGAGTGCATTTGAATCAAGATAATAAAAAGTAAGACTTCCTAGTATACCTTAAATTCTATCCCTACTCACAACTACCTAGTTTAAACTTATGTGAGGACCCATGCGGGTATATGTTTAGTTCCATATCGGTTATTCACTCGGTAGATCTTAGGTACTTATATAGGATCAAGGAACCCAAATAATACCTTCCGATTATCCATTTTGGGTGAGGTCCTAGGTTGTTACAAACGGTACCAGAGGCTCTCCACTCGCTATGTGGATGCTAATATTAATGATGAGATTTAAATCTCTGTCGCATTCCATATTATCATGAATAATGTGAAAATCATATATTAATTAATCAATTTATTATCTAAAATTATGTATTAATTAATTGCAGACTATAGAATAATGATTTTCAATCACTCACCATGGACATTATTATTAATGATGGAATTTACATCCTTCTCATATTTCATATTATCATTACAAGGTAAAAGCCATGTATTAATTCAATAGGAGATGAGAGATGATACTGAAAATGTAAGCAAACAATTGTAGGCCATGGATGATGGTTTTTCATTTGCTATATAAAGATTATAATAATTACAAAAGAATTTATATGAAAATTGATATACATATATCCAACGTTCATACTTTATTTCATATAATACAAAAAATATATATAACAAAAGAAAATATATACAATAAATATATTTTAATTTGTTACAAAAATGTTCTTAATATGGAGGCTTTGCTTGCCATGAGCTTTTCTTTTACTACGTGGATATTAATATTAATAATGAAATTTAAATCCTTCTTACATTCCATATTATCATTAATAAAGTAAAAGTCATATATTAATTTAATCAATACATTAATTAAAATTATATATTAATAATTTACAATGATCATTAGACTCAATGTGGACTATTTTTGCCACTACAAATAAGGCTAGATAAGGTTTGAAAGCAAAATCTGCCATATCGAAAAGCCAAATCATAAGTCAAATTTCTAGAGATTGTAACTTAGACCTACGGCATTTAATTAAGATGATCTTTTCTTTGAAATAGGCTAACTTTTTGAGTTCTACGACTTAGCACTAACCTTTGACATATTCAATAAAAATATATTTATTAATCATATAAAATATATCATAATAAAATATTAATATATTTATGTATATATTAATTATTAATGTATTGCATAAATATATTTATTAGTCATATAAATTATTAATCCTATAAAGATATATTAATTGTTATTATAGAATTAATATTTTTACTAATATTATGTTTTAATACTAATAATTATTTTGATTAAAAAATAAGGCATAGAAGTAATATATTAAATATTTTTTATTATATAATATAAAGCACAATAATATATTTCTACTATAATTTAAAATTATCATTGAATAATGATATGGCAATAATATGACTAATAATATATTACAATATCCTATTTCATAAATATCATATATATAGTATCAATATTATATTATATGTAATATTGATATAGTATATAAGTGGTGTATTGATATACCTTTTTTTTTTAGATTGAGGGACAATTTTGTCCTCAACTTTTGGCCTAAGATTACTATCGTAGGGTAATCTTAGATTTCTGACCTCAAGGATGGGCATCCTATCACTGGATTGGGTTGTGATTTGAGGAGTGAGGATAATTTGGGATCACTGTTACATATGATCACTATGGTACAACCAAAAATAATAATCTCGTCATATTTATCTATATCATCCTTGATCTTGGGATGATCACCCATACCAAATGTTTCCTAAAGAGGTTAAAATGAGCTGAAATTTCATTGCATGGATCCCAAAATAGGCCGGTTAAAACAAAACTTTTTTTTTGAGAAAAAAATTAACCGAGCTTATCTCTCTACCTATAAAGAATTAGGTGGGATGATACAGGACAATTGATGTGGAAATCGAAATTTATCTTTTGTAGGATTTTTATTTTTTGATTATTTTTGCTAATCATATTTATTTTTGGTCTAATTCAAACTAAAAGAAGAATTCGATCTGAAATGTGTAAGGGAGGACCTCACTAATATTATAAATAGGGGATATGTACCTTAGTTTATAACATATCGATCATGAATAAAAGAAAAAGAGGACATGAATCCTATTTTTATAATTTTTTATTAATTTTTTTTGAGAGATTCGAGTTAAACGGGTTGAGAAATTCTTTTTTTTTCTGATCGGATCATGCTGGTATCGAAGTTCCACTCCTCCACATCTTTGGAGATTTTAGTTTGTGGTCCAAGTGTGCAAAAAATACAAGCAAATAGAAGAAATGCTATCCATGCTTAAAGTATATTTAAGATAAATGCGGGTATAGATGATAAGATGAAGGATCGTCTCACATAACTAGAAAAGATTATCCAACTCACCAAAATCATACTTCTATTGGTGATACTTTCAGCATAAACACCAACTTCTCTTATTGTGAAGCTAACTTCTATGTTTCGAGATAAAAGATATGCCATTCAGTGAGGAGGATAAGTAACTTGCAGGCACTAAGAATCCTCCTCTTTAACCCTTCAAAATCGAAGCTTTAATCGAGATCCTTGTATACGATAGAGTTGTCGATGTAGAAAAACTGGATAATTGGCTAGACTAGTTCGAAACTTTATTTACCATCCAAAAAGTAACTTTTGCCCACCTCAAGCTTTTCAGCTATGTCCTTATCTGGTGAAATTCGTACGTGAGGAACACTGATATTTTCTAACTTGACGTAGAGCATTTTTCAGGAGCCTAATCTAGGAGCAATTCTATCCAATCGACTATGAGAAAATTAATTAATCAAGTAGTGGTACCTGCAACAGAAGTATGATCAATCAATCCTAAACTATACTACCAAGTTTTACAAGCAAGCTATCTTACTCGAAAACTCAATTAATGATTATGCAGTCTTTATTAGGTACGTCAGAGGTCTCTAAAGGAGTATTCGAAAGAAGCTAAAACTCTTCGAAATTGAAGACATTAGAGAAGCTAGAATGAAGATCATGAGAAGCAAAGTGAAGTACCAGCCAAGGAAAGGCAAGAAGGCGATAAGTGCAGAAAATATGAATTTTGGCACCGAGATAGGCCAATCAAACAGAAAGTTTCCTTTTTAGAAAAAAATTTGATCGAGCATATCTCCTAATACGTGAAAAATTAGATAAAGCAATAAAAGATAAAATTAATATAGAAATTGAGATTTACCTTATGTAGAGTTTTTTATTTTTTTATAATTATTTTTACTTGTCATATTTATTTTTGGAAATCTAAATTTATTTGAACTGGAAAAGGAATTTAATCCAAATTGTATAAAAGAGGACCTTACTACTATTGTAAATAAGGGCTATGTACCTCAGTGTATCGTATATGGATCATGAATGAAAGAAAATGGGATATAAATTCTGCTTTCGCAATTTTTTTTCTTTTCTCTAATTTTTTTTTAGATATTCAAGTTGAGAATATTGAGAAAATTCTTTATTATCCTCAATCGGATCAATTAATTAATTATGGACTATACCATGGTGGTTTTTAATTACTCACCATGTGAATACTATTATCAATAATGGAATTTAAATTCTTCTCACATTCCATATTATCATTAATAAAATGAGAGTCATGTATCAATTAAATCAATAGGACAAGAGAGCTGATGCTAAACATATAAGCAAACAATTACATACTTTAGAATAATGATTTTAATATATTATATAGGTACTATAATAATTAAAAATATAACAACTGATATAGATATATCTAACATTCACTATTTATTTAATATAATATAATAATTATATATAACAAACATATATAAAAAAATATAGTTTTAATTTGTTATAAAAATATATATGTAATATTATATATAACAATACATGTTTATAATTTAGTTTTAACATGAATTCAAATTATCTGACACATCCATGATCTTGAAATTTAGTAAAATCGATACTTTAGCAATGATATATGTAATTTACTTCATAACTTCATATCATAGTTATTACAATGATATAATGGCATGATGATCATTTCGACAAATCTACAATATTTTCAATATTATTATTATATTTCTATATTATATTTTAAAAATAATTTAAAAATAAATGAAAAAATTATATGTATATTATGGAGGTTTTATGCTAGTAAGAGGACTAAATACATCCTTCGGGGAGTCCTAGTAGAATTATCCTGTGAGTTCTAGCAACCATCATAGTGCAGATATGTTTCCAAACCTTGCTTTCTCCACCAAAGACTTGGGGATTTGGACTCCTCACTCAGCGAGCACATTCAGCAGATCTTCAGCCAAAAAAAAAAAAAAAACAGAGTCAGCAGAATGATAACACGGCGAAAAAGCAAGTAGGGTCGGTGACTCGGGTCTACTTCAGGAGCCACCGCGACGCCTGCCTCGCCCGAGGTTTGCGCCCGCCGTCTGGCGTCGAACCCTGCACGAAGCTTCCAAAGGGACAGCTGCCGTTTAAAGCTTTCCACTAACGTCACCCTCCCGCATGAAAACTTCTCGATCCTTCCCTTCTTATCCGAATCCTATACAGGCCGGTAGTAATAAGACAATCCCGCCCGCTCGGCCACGCTGATGCATCTATAAAAGGCCGACTAGGTTCCCTCGCCTCCAAAGATCAAAAGAGAGGAAAGAAAAGAAGATTGAAGCCTAATGGGTTCGAATCATAACGGGGTTCCACCGCCGGAGGGCTACGCGGCAAGCGGCAAGATTATGCTCATCGCCATCGTCGCGCTCTTAACCACCACCCTCCTCATCTTCTTCCTCCACCTCTACCTCCGGTGGCGGGTCCTCCGCCGCTTCGCCTCCGCCCGCCGCCGCATCCGCCGCCGCCTCGTCTTCGCCGGCGAGGCCCACGGCGCCCTGCGCCCCGCCGATCGCGGGTTGGCTCCTGACATCCTCGAGTCCCTTCCCGTCCTCGTCTTCTCCGCCGCTGGAGGCGAAGGAGATGGGGAGGAGGTGGTGGAGTGCGCGGTGTGCCTGAACGAGTTCGTGGAGGGGGAGAAGCTGCGCTCCCTCCCGCTGTGCGGTCACCGATTTCATATCGAGTGCATTGACATGTGGTTCCACTCCCACTTCACCTGCCCCCTCTGCCGGGCCGCCGTGAAGGCGGCGTCGCCGCCTGTCAATCCCATCGTCTCGGTGCGAGTACTGGCGTCGAATCCTCCGGAGGCGGCGGCGGAGGAACGGGCTCGTTCGTCCTCCGGTCTGTGCTCCAGGTGCCGAGCGGAGGGGATCGGGTCTTCGTCGGCTACTTTGGGGTGTCCGGAGCTGAGGATCGAGGCACCGGCGAGGTGGGGCGAGGGGTTCGGGGGACCTGAGGAAGAGCTAGGTTTAGGATTAGGGTTGGGAACGCCGGGGGTGCAGAGGATGAAGTCGCCAGGTAGCCGCATGCAGCTGCTTACGAGGCTTCTAAGCAGGGATAAGAGGCTCTATTGCGGCGGAAATTCGGAGGCAGAACCGGATCTGGAGAGGGGGGAAGGGGCGGAGCGGTCTCCACCTCCTCCGCCGCCGCCGCCGCCGCCGCTTCCACCAACGGCGGCGGCACTTTAGTATCATAAGTGGTTGGAGACGTCGCGGAATCGTAGCCGTTGGCGGTGCACGCGTGGCGGCTCGGGTATGATATCGAGACGTCAAGATTCTTTTTATTAGCTGCCTTTATGGACTTTTCCTTCAGAAACGAGCGGTTAGCTCGAGAAGGGTGGAGGGAGAGGGTCTGGAAATGATTTGTAAAGTTTTGAGAGGCTTTTTGTTTTAGTTTTCTTTTCTTTTTTTTTTGTAATTATGATAACGTTATTGGTAGTTCTTTATAGCAGCAAATGTTTATTCTCGCCAGTTATTTTCGATTTTCCAATTGCTTTATGACGCGCCAGAAATCTTATAATTTAAGACATTATTATTTTGAACTAATATAGTGTTTTGAATATATAAAAAAAAGCGATGAACAATATATGCAATGGCTTCAAGTAATGACTTTTAAAATGGGACAAAAATAGGACTATGACCATTATCCAAATCCGGATAATATAAATTATGTCATATAGGTATTTTGAGATACTCATTTAATATCATTAACTATTAATTTGAACTTTGAAGGCCCCGTTTGGATATGTTACATGCCAGAAATCTTGCAGGCCAAACAACACGGTGTTTTTTTCGGAATGATTCCAAAACGGGTAAATGATTATTTTATATTTGCACAGTGTTGCATGAATCTCAAAATGTGCCACGTATTTTGCCTGAAAACAGCCGAATTTCAAGCTTCTGTCATGCAATGTACCTAAACCACACCCTATAATGTAAACCATGGATTAGAGCCGACATTACTGATAACACCTGTAATTTGTGGGTTGGGCCCGTTTTGAATTATATGAATGCTTGAATTTGGGATTCCCCCAACCTCTTTTCTTCTCCTTGCTCAAAGAACAACTTAAAAAAATGACGCGGCCTAACTCAAATGCTGTAAAGATTATGGTTTGAGTGGAGACAGCATCTTATGGCTCCCGAGTCTACATCATCATGTGCCAAAGGAAAGCCATAGTTGTGATGATCCGAGTGCTCACCCAAAAAAACAAATTATTTTGATTTCTAGCCCATAATTGATGCGGGATCAAAACATGCCTCGTCATGGCTCCTCGCGATAGCTTCATGCGAAATTATATCATGCACCATAGGCATCATGCCAATCAGATCGTCTCATTTCTGCAGACTCCATCCATTTTTGCGCTCGTCTTGATGATTGGCCCATAAGAACGGGACAATCTAATTGATGTGGTGCACAGCCATATTGATACATTCGGTGTAGGATATAATTTGCCTAGCTTTGCAGAATGGAACAGCGAGGCATATGCTGAGGGCAGAATAAGAAGACATTGGACATTTGTATGCACTATTATTAGCCTGCTTGACTCCGAAGATGGAAGGACATACCCTCTTGGAAGCTCACAGAAAATCAGTCCTTTTCCATTTTTCAATTTCCAAATACTGGTGGGAGTGTTGTGCCCATTCTTCTCTTGTTAATAATATTCCCTGGTGGGAGTATCTTTACACTTCCTAAAAAAATAGATTGATTGGGTGCGTATTAGACTAGGTGAAACTCGGCCTGTGGTTGGGCTGCGCTGGGCTTGGGTGGCCTGCCCTCCTTTATTTTTATTTGTATTTTGTGATTAAAAAGACCCTTCATGAAGAAAGGCCGAAACATGGGTTCACAGCTAGTCTGTCCTTAAGTTTGCATGTCAGCAGACGAGCCAACTTCAGGCATCAAAGCTTGGACTTCTAATCAGATGTTGCTCACTATTAATTCCCCTCCTGATCATGAATTAAGTGTGGGGTGGCTTTAATTAATTGGCCTTGGACAATTCTGCTATGGCGACTTTGGATTTGATATGGGATGTCGAAGGTGAACGAGCCATTAGGAGGCCATGATCCATACATGGTTTGGGAGTATGCTGGTGAAAGAAGCAGCCAGGTGGTTGCTCATTAGTTCCAGAGGCACAGATGATGAGAGGATGGCATCTTAGTCCATGACCTGCTAAAGTGTCACTTCACTGTGGTTTTTATATGAAGATCGATGAGTCAATTTGTTTGCGTTGTGCCCCCTCCTGTGTGTGTGCAAAGGTGGTATGGTTTAAGTCTATTGCATGATGAGCGGATTTTCCTCCAACCAATTGAGGCTATCATGATGTAGTCCTGATTTTGTGCTGCGAGGTGACCTTCTTTCCTCCTCGACCTGAGTTCACTATTTTATATATCTTAAATAAAATCTGTGATGGAATCCCCATCATTTGCTCGAAAAAGGAAAGAACAAAAGATTGAGCATACCACCATGCATCAACATCGATCCTCTCAGCTGTATTTCTTCCTCTTTTTCTTTAATGAAATAGGGTGTAAGGAGAATGTTTACAATAGTAGAATAGGGAGTCACAGAGTGCTCTAAGAAAGAATTCAAGAACAAAGAGGAGACAAAACATTCCGAAGTATTCAACGAGCTTCCTTCGTTTTTAAATTTCCAATGCAGCCCCACCAGTATTTAAGAAAGAAAGTGAAGGCCTCAATTGTTTACCAATGGCCAATGGCTGCTGGTTTTCCTAGCTACTGAAAAAATGGTTTTGTTAACATCAAAAATATAGTTCACTTTATTTTTAATTGAATCGTAATTAACAATTAAGTGGATAGACAACAACAATCAAGCTGTACAACTTCCTTTTGCATCGTCCAGAATAGTTATATATTCTCAGTAATAAACAATACAAAACTTGGCTAGCTAGATGGCGTAACAGAGCTGCATTTGTTGCATTCGAACCAAATATTTAAGGCTTAACAATCTACCAGAGCTGTTTAACGTTAACTTAAGGATAGAAATCAGAACGTATCTGTGTATTTCTTCACCGGAGACGAGGTCATGATAACTCTCCCTGCCAATAAAATAATAAACAAAACAATGTAAAGTTTTGTATTTGTGGACTCCATGAGCATAACTTGCTTCAATGGCTGTAAGTAGAGCCCCCGTGATGGTGACTGCGCGGTGCGCTTATGGACTGCATATCTTTTTGTGTCTGGCGTTGATAGTCCAAACTGCAAATTTCATCTCTAGCTTTGTTATTCATGCCTTCGACATACTTTGTAGACCTAATATCAATGTCTATGCCCTTGAACCTTGTTACCAAATAGGGCTGGTTGCCAAAAGTTCTAGGTTTTAAGACCTTTTGGCCCAGCTTAATCTTTCCTAAAGCTTAGGATCTCGGATTTGGTATGGCTGCGTGGGTTAGGCTTTGCAAAAACTTTTGAAGTAGATGTGTTTTTAGAACAAGAATCCTTTGCACTGTTGAGCTAGATATATTTTTAGAGCATGGATTCTCTACGGTGCGTACTACATAGTGCTCTATAGTATGGATAGGTGTCATCAAGAGATGGATGCCATCAAACAAAATAGTTTATTAGTGTGTGCCATGTCATAGACAGCATATGTTGTTTGGTGGCTATCCATGTCCTGATGGTGGCTATCCTGGGATGGTGAATTTTACCTGGAAAGAAAGGCTTTCATAGTGGTGACCTTTGATTTCTGATTTGTTTTTTCATCCTTTCCAATTTGAGCTTCTCGAGCTTGCTTCAGTTCCTACATCTCTATATTTAGCTCATAGAAGTATCTTTTTGCCAATCAAGTAAAACCATACCCAAAACAGAGAAGGGAAGAGAACTCAATTTAATTGAAACAAATAGTAGAAATATGACAAGCACAGAAGTGGTCTTGTGATAATAGCTAGGTCCTGCTGCATCTAGAGTAGCAAGTCTGATGATTTAACTCATCTGGATCTATTGTAAATAACACAACAAATAAACATCACGAGAATCTTCTTACTTATCCAGTTACATTTCATGAGATATATGAAGTATAGACATGGAAGTATGATGTTCAGATGATCTTTTTTTGCAGTTATTTTTCCCCCTTTTTTGGCTTTCTAAAATGCATCTTTTGCTTATTTGGTAAGTGAATTCTGCATTTTTTTATTCATTTTGATTGCATCGGCGAATAATCAAAATTAATTAGATATGTTAGGTCATATTGGACTAGCAGTTAAACCTCAGCAGGTATCCTTGGTTAAATTAAAGATTGATTTCTGGATGCATGACTAGGTTAGAATTATGTCTGAACTGAACATTTCTGAGTTCTTTCTTTAGATTTATCAGTGTACTTGGAAGCTTTCTCCTGGCATGCCATCATATACAATAGGTCTCTTTTTTCAATCTGGATACATGCCTTTCTGACAACCTGTTCTGTTTGACTTTGTAGTTCATCTTCTCAACTTCCTTAGATGGGAAAATAAAGGCATGGCTATATGATAACATGGGCTCTAGAGTTGATTATGATGCTCCTGGGCGCTGGTGTACTACAATGCTCTATAGTGCTGATGGGAGTAGGTAAGAGAAGCAATATTTAGAGATCTGTATTCAAATTTGGTGATGTGTCCATTCCTTGTAAATATGATTGTTGTTTTAATTCAATAATTAATACATTTCCCATCTGTTTCTCTTCACTGTATAGATTATTCTCATGTGGAACTAGTAAAGATGGGGATTCTTACCTGGTTGAGTGGAATGAAAGTGAAGGGGCAATAAAGAGGACATATTCTGGGTTCCAGAAAAAATCAACAGGTGTTGTGCAGTTTGATACTTCCCAGAATCACTTTTTGGCTGCTGGTGAAGATAACCAGCTAAAATTTTGGGATGTGGACAATGTTAACATGCTTACAAGCACAGATGCTGAGGGTGGACTCCCGGTCAGTATACACACACATACGTACAGATATATGTATATATTTACAGATATATACATATACATATATGTATAACAAATACATATATGTATAACATATACATATATCTATATACATATACATGTACATATATATATACATATGTATATATATATTTCCATGGTAGAGTTGAATTTTGTTTTAATCAATCCTTTTAACATTGGTGCATCAATTACTTCAGAGTGTTCCACGTCTGAGATTCAACAAAGAAGGAAATCTTCTTGCTGTTAATACAGCTGATAATGGTTTTAAGATACTTGCTAATGCGGATGGCCTTAAATCCCTGCGAGCTTTTGGAAGCCGACCTTTTGAATCATTTAGAGCTCAATATGAAGCAACTTCTATCAAGGTTACAACTTACAACTAAACTTATAATATGAGATCTACAATGACTTCCTGACCTTCAAATTTTCTTAATCAGGTTTCAGGCACCCCTGTGGTTGCGAGCATCTCTCCGAACATCAGCAGAGTCGATCGCGTAGACAGAAACTCTCCTGCAAGGCCATCTCCTATCCTTGTATGTTTAATAAGAGAGTGAAATTTAAGGCCTTCTGAGATTATTCCTCTTGCTTTCTTGGCCAGGCATATCTTTCACATGACAAGCATAAAGGATCCTCTTATTTGCATATGTTGTCATTTCACTTTTCACGCACTCATTTACATTTCCTTTATTTTTTAACTCAAATGTTTCTATTCCTTGCCCATTATACGTTGTGCACTGAATTGTAATGATCTGTGGGGCTACAGTTCGTACAGTTAGCTGCGTATGAACATCTTAGACTCGCTTATTAATCAGCCTGTCAAGCTCATTCATTCAAACAGTGTGTGAAACTCAAGCTGCACTTTGGGGCACAGTTTTATACAAGCTGGTTCTAAGTACATTCTGATTTGCAAAAATACATATATGCTCAGGCTTGTTAAACCAGAGCTTGAACATATAGGCTTAGGTTCATTTGAAACCCTAGTTCAGCTGAAAAACATTCTTTACATAGCAAAGCCAATGCCAAACAACCCTAAGCTTAGTTTGTTTGGGATCCTAGTGGTGTGTTTTTTGTCACTTAAGTCTCTACATGTTGGACTGGTTCCTTTCCCTTGTTGATGACACCCAGCTTTAAATAATACACATCACATGCAAGATGCAACATTGGTATGATGTGGATCTCTCATATAAAAGGCTTTTAGATTACATCTAAGGTTTTGCCTATTTTATATGTATTTGTTTATAATTCTGGTCCTTATAGACATGTATGTACATATATAAAAATTCTCTAAAATGAACACACAAACAAATTCAAGGAGCTGCATTCTGTACATCTCCTTCAATTTCTGCCTAGCACAACACTCTGAATGGGAAAATACCTTCATGTCCAGGACCCTGTGTTCTCCATAGTAAGCCTCCTTGGTAGGGAAAACGCTGGCCTATGCTACTGCAACCATTTATGGGAACATGCAGATTCATGTGCAATATCTGTTTCATAAGTATTGCAATTAAATTTTATTAAATCCATCAAGGGGATGCTTTCCATTGGCCTAATTATATCTGAGGACATTAGACATATGACACTATTCTTGGCTCCCCCCTCCCCCTTTCGGGAGAGGGGGGAAGGGTAATGATATGGAATGTCTTACTTATGGTTTCATGATTTTTTGTAGAATGGAGGTGATCCATCATCTAGGAGTATAGATAAGCCAAGAATTTCGGAAGAATTGCCTGATAAGACTAAGCCCTGGGAATTGGCTGAAATTCTGAATCCAAAACAATGTCGAGTTGTTACCATGCCAGAGAGCACAGATTCTGCCAGCAAGGTGCTAGCTAATCAATGTTGATTTATATCTAATGCTCACAGAATTTTAAATCTTGAGTTTCTATTGGTTTAACAATCTCACTTTCTCATGCATAGGTTGCAAGACTACTTTACACAAACTCTGGGGGTGGCTTGTTAGCATTAGGGTCCAACGCTGTTCAGAGATTGTGGAAGTGGAGCCGTAGTGAACAGAATCCAAGTGGCAAGGTAATTGGCTAGCATTTTTCTCTGTTCTTTATATGTATGTTGAATATTTATATAAAGAAGGGTACTAAGTTTATTGTGGGCTATAGGCCACGGCCAGTGTTGTGCCACAGCATTGGCAACCAAGCAGTGGTCTTCTTATGACTAATGATGTGTCAGATACAAACCCTGAAGAAGCAGTACCTTGTATTGCACTCTCAAAGAATGATTCATATGTAATGTCTGCATGCGGTGGGAAGGTTTCGTTATTTAACATGATGACATTTAAGGTAAACTGGCAACGTCTATGTTGTGGATTATGTGCAAACATAGTTAAGGCTAAGCATGTTGTGACTAGGCAGTGTATTTATACTCTTGCAGGTAATGACAACATTCATGCCACCCCCACCAGCATCAACATATTTAGCATTCCATCCACAGGACAATAACATTATAGCAATTGGAATGGAAGATTCAACCATCCATATATACAATGTGAGAGTGGATGAGGTAATTTTCTTTGACCAGTGACAATGTTGCTGTTGTTCCTATTACTATCGGCTGGTAATTTTTTTCCCCCTACTTCTGTCAGGTTAAAACAAAGCTGAAAGGTCATCAGAAATGCATAACTGGTTTAGCATTCTCCAACAATCTTAATGTACTCGTATCATCAGGTGCTGATGCACAGGTGAGTGACAATAATGGTTTCTTGCATTTTGTCTATCTTGAAACATGGCCTTAAATTTCTGAAAATCTGGACAAATTTCATGTTCTATGTACAGCAATGCATCAAAAACACAGACATTCACAGACAGATGTGTATGTACTATGTATATATTCATGCAACAATATCTTAACTTAAATTGTGGTATGAAGGAACGATAAAACCTCTTGTTTATAAATTCATGAACTAGACTATGCTGTGGATTTAGCAGTGAGAGAATCTAACTTTGTGAAATTTCCTTTTTTTCGTTTTCTTTTTTTGTTTTGGGGGGGCTACACATCTAGCCTGCATTTAAGGATGTACATCCTACACCGAGGTTGTGTCTAGTAAGGATGGATCACTACAGGAAGTGATCCTTTATATGGTCTATTAAAATGAGGTCTGGGGACAAGGGAAAAGCTGAGTGGTGGGGAGCAAATGAAACTTAATTTTCATTTGCACTGTCTTTCTATGGTATTCTTGCTTCTCCTGCTATTGTGGTAAAGGGCTTTAAAGTGCTAATTATGCCCTCTTGCATAACACTTGGCTATGGGTTCATGATTTAATAGCATTTACATTATAATATGTTGTACACTGGTGTGCTTCAGTATTTCTAATCTTAATACTGGCTTTTAAAGCTTTCCAGATTTCTTTATCTTTTGAGAGACTGAACTGTGATGTTTTCTTGCTCCAACATCATCCCATATCTCACCATATTCTTATTTTGTGGGATCCTAAGACATATTAATATGTGTAAAGTATATTGCATGTATTTTCACCATAGCCTCCTATGTTAATATATAGGCGTTTTCAGTAAGACATTTAGTTGATTACAAATGTATAGAATGGATGTAGGAAATTTTGGCTCTGGTAAGGAGGGGTCTTCATATCTTTGTTGAAGGACACAGGAAGAGTAAGTACATCAAGTAACATAGATGGTAGCTGTAAGGACAAGGAAAAGCTTAAGATAAAGTCAGAGGTAGCACCAAATAGGAAAGCATGACATGTTAAGATTCAAATCTGACCCCAAATAGTTGGACAAGGCTTAATGGTTATGATTATGGTTATAAGCATGCAGATTGGACTATTGCTGCCACCTGGTGGTATAAAACATCCGTCTTACTTGCTCTAACACTTGCTCCTCTAGTTCTGATTGCCTTTGTGCACTCTTAATTATTTATCCAATGTATGAGTTTTAGATATCTAAATAATTTATTACATTTCTGTTTGCTTTATCATCCATACGACTTACTAGTCTTAATTCCAGATGCATTACCCTTTATGGTTGGTTAGCCCTATCTTATCAAATGATT
Organism: Phoenix dactylifera; assembly: GCF_009389715.1. NCBI lineage: Eukaryota > Viridiplantae > Streptophyta > Magnoliopsida > Arecales > Arecaceae > Phoenix > Phoenix dactylifera. Next base: position 551,373 of record NW_024067803.1, read on the forward strand.
ATTATATTTCAGTCATATCCTTTAATTGGCTTTTATAAGATGATTAATTAATTGCAGTTCCATATTGTTATTTTCTTCTTATTTTTATGCTAGATCGCCAGTCTTTTTTAAAGTTGAGACAGGTCACTTCGGGGTTAAGTAATCTTGGTAGCAGAGTTTCAACCTTTTGATTTCAATTTCCTTTGTGCCACAGTTATGTTTATTGCTAATTTGTTCTATCATTATGTCCATATCTCTGGTGCTAGACTCAGGACTCTGTGCTTGCTTAGGGATTTCAAGCATTTATTACGTGCATCTCATGCATGCTTTAATGATGGCTTGAACCCTTCAACCATGTCTCCATTTAGCTGCTACCACTGCCTTTCCATCATTCCCAGCAGACTACATTATGACCTAGCCTGGTAGCAGCAAGATGCTTGCTCTGGCATTTTGATACTCTCTTTTACTTTGTTGGAATCAATTTTGGTTTTGAGTACAATTTTCATTTCCTTCATTTTATAACTGTTTGAGCAATTTAATCTTTTCTTCTTTCTTTCTTTTTTTCTCTTGGTTTTTGTTTGAGTTAAAGTAGCTGTTTGGGATAGTCAATGAAACTGACTTTGCATTTGGATGTTTTGGTTTTGCCATTGCAAATACAATTTACCTATGCAGCTTTTTGTGTGGAACACTGAGACATGGGAGAAAAAGAAATCTGTGGCCATCCAACTTCCTGCTGGGAAGGCACCCGCTGGTGATACACGTGTCCAGTTCAATTCTGACCAGAGTCGACTATTGGTAGTCCATGAAACACATCTAGCAATATATGATGCATCCAAAATTGAGCGTGTTCATCAGGTAACATATTGTCTTTGAGACCGATGGCTCCATGATGAGTTCTGAATCTCATGAAATATATCTCCATTTCAGTGGGTTCCCCAGGAAAGTCTTTCTGCCCCAATATCATATGCATCCTATGCATGCAACAGCCAGCTGGTCTTTGCTACTTTTTGCGATGGTAACATCGGTGTTTTTGATGCTGATAACTTGAGATTAAGATGTCGAATTGCCCCATCGGCATACATGTCTCCGGCAACTGCAAACAGGTAGTCGTGTTTTCTGTCAAGTTTTATTCAACCTTTCTGCAGGAACACCTATGATCTTTTAAAACTTTATCTAGTATAATATTAGGTTGCATTTTAAAGTTCGGCAGTGCCACTCATATTGTCACATTTTGCTTCCTTGCGACATTGGCCAAAACCGTTTTCTTGTTCTCAATTCGACTACATTCTTTGTTAAGTCTTCCATCATTTCATCAATTTCTTCATTCCTTGTGAATGCTATGTAAAATAATTATGTGGCTTTATCTTCGAACCAAATTCCATGGCATTTGTTACTATTTTAAGAATTAATTGTTTTCCTTTCATTTTCAAAATTGTCAATGTTCTCATGTCTTTAAGAAAAGGGGATTTTACAAGTAACTATTACACTTACATGTTCTCCCCTGTAGCAGTTATTTATTAGTTATTGTTCTACGTTCTATATTTTTTTTATGGCGCTCCATTTTCAAGCTACTAATGCCTCTCCTAGAACAGTTCAATTTTTTAATTGAACTCAACTTCCATTAACCAGGCATCTTACTTTCTATTTCTGCAGCAACCTGCCAGTGTATCCTCTTGTTATTGCTGCACACCCGCAAGAGCCGAATCAATTGGCAGTTGGGTTGACAGATGGAGCAGTTAAAGTGATAGAGCCCTTGGAGTCCGAGGGTAAGTGGGGAGCACCAGTACCTGTTGAAAATGGCGTACCCAACGGTAGGACACCAGCATCATCAGCTACAAGCAATCCAGCTGCAGACCAGCTCCAAAGGTGACAATAATGGCTCCATGTTTGTAAATGTTCTAATCTGATATTGACCTATCTGTATTTATGTCGTATCGATTTGTAGGCTTGACTTTATTTATCTCAAGATAACTTTCTATACCATTATATGTGCCTCTTCAAAGGTGAGCATAAAAAAAATAATAAGAACAATGTAAGCTTGTGCATGTTATAAGTGGTGAATTCTGATCGGATATTTACATCCTTGTCGAAATATATCTTTTCGAGATCATGGCTTCTTGAAATTTTTGCAGCCAGTTTTCTTTTCTTGTACCATTTCATGAGTCATCGGAGATCACTCGAGGTATCAGGTTCTTCCTGATCTAGCTAAAATGACTATGCTAGTGACGAACCACATATATATGCCATCAAAAAGTTCCAATTTCCAAATTTCATTCTCATCAATGTTGTGGAGAAGCCAAATTCAGAAAGTGTGCTAATGATAAACTTTGGCTGGCTGTTGGTCTCTTTTGGCAATATTTTTCTGCCTTCCTATGAATTTTCAGCAATCATCTCTCTTTTCATACGTGTGAAAAGTTTTTGGCAACCTACAAACTAGTTCGTTCAGGGAGGAATATAGAAGAATTTCCCTATGTTTCTTGCCTCGAGTATGGTTCCTTGTGATGGCTTATGAGGGAAACCTTTTGTGAGAACTGTTTTAATTACGATGCTGCATTATTTTCTCCGTGTCATTGTGATTCTAGTGCTAGGGTTAATACCTCATCTAAATTGTGGTTGTTGAGCATAGGTGGGGGCAAAATTTTCGCTCCATGCTTGCCACTTGGCAGTGCTGGTTGTTATTGGCCTAATCCAGCTTTAATAGAAACGGACTGGTTTTGTTTGCCATCTATAATACTCCTACTGCATGATATGCCCAAATGACAGTCACTGGGCAATATCATGAAATAATGTGGTAAATAGTCTTGGCTTACGTTGGGATCCAGGATCAAGATACTGTTGTTTCCTTACTTGAGGTCCTTTGATGTTTCTAAATCATCCAGGCATCTTTGTTTCATAGAACTCGTTTTGTCAAAATTGAGGAGCCAGAAAGCTTGAAAAGTAAATATTATAAAAAATATCTTCCTTTTTATAAAACTTGTTTTATAAAATTATATTTCATTAATTATCCATCTAAAAAAAATTACTTGCATCTAAGCCACCTCTAGAGTTCAGGTCCTCTGCTGTGTATGTTTTGCATCGCAGAGGACTGTACAACTTTATGGACCTTTGGAATCTAAACAGAATTGTACTTGATGCCAAAGTGCATTTCGAGATAACGGTAGCCATCTCTCTCTAAGATGGAAGAATTAGTGGCTATTTAGGATTGTACAGTCCTACGTGGTGTAAAGTACACACTGTATAGGTTTCCGACTCATCATCCCTAAGGTTAGGAGTCATGGCCTATGAAATCTATACAAAGCTAATTAAGTATGTTGATTCGGGTTGAACAAAATTGGGTGTGAATTATGAAAGGATTAACATGACTAATTTCAAACTGGTCAGGTTTAGTTTAGAGGTTTGACTTGATTTTAACTATATTGTTACGGGGGAACTTAGCCACCATGCCCCACGGGATCGGCACGCGCGCCCAGGAAGACCACGGCTGCCCCCTGATCCAGCACTCCGACCCCGAGTCGGATATCTTCGGCTCCGCAGCCCGACCCCGAGTCGGCTGCCCCCTGATCCAGCACTCCGACCCCGAGTCAGATATCTTCGGCTCCGCAGCCCGACCCCGAGTCGGCTGCCCCCTGATCCAGCACTCCGACCCCGAGTCGGATATCTTTCGACAATGACAGGCTATTCCCCAGAGGCACGCCGCGGCCTCCTGCTCCACTACTCCCTGCAACGGCTGTATCCGATGCTGCTCCACGATCTCCTGTATCAGCCGTACAAAACGGAACTCCACTACGCCCTGTCATGGCCGTACCCGGCGCTGCTCCACGACGCCCTGTAACGGCCATGTCAGTGGCCACTCCATCGTGCCCCACGATAACAAACCCCCCTGAGAGACCCCCCAGCCAGGTATATATGCGGCTGGGGGGAGAAGGGGGGGGTAAGCAACATCTCCCAGAGCATTCTCTTATTTGCGATTATCATCTTTCCTCCTCCTCCAATCTCCTCTGACTTGATCGTCGGAGGGCCCCCACTACCCCAGTGGTGGTGCGAGGCTTGTTTGCAGGTCTCCCGGTGGAAGGTGGAGCGCAACCAACACCAACCAAGGCAACTCAGACGGAATCCCGTTCACACCGTCGTGTCAATCGTTCTCGGTTTGGACCACCAGCAACAGTTGGCGCTAGAAGGAGGGCCGAATCTCAGAACGATCGTAATGGCACGGCGAGGTGGTCGTGGAGCTTCCAATGCTTCTGGTCGCAGAACCTCTCGCGCTTCCGGCCGGGAGGCTGCTGCGTCCCCAACACGTTCTCAGCAGCACTCCACCGCCCCACCTCCCATTCAGACGGTCGAAGCTGCTCAGTTCGACCAGCTAGCCCAGCAGGTTCGCACCCTCACAGAGGCAGTGCAGAATCTGCAGGGTGTGATCTCTCGGGTGCCGCAGCGGGCTCAGGAGCCGCTGCTCCCCGAACGCTCGCCTGTCCCTCACCACCCGCGCTCCTTCCTCTCCCATGGAGAGGAGCGCCGGCGTGAGGAGGATTCTCGAGTGCGGTCCGTTCTGCCAGGACCTTCTCATCGGAGCTGCGCGGGGTACGAGAGGCGGACCCGGGCGCGTTCCCAGACACCCCAGTCCTCAAGGAGTCCGCACTCCAGCCGGTCCCCCTCGCGCCGCTCCTTATCTCCCACCCACCGGTCGCGCTCCCTGGACCGGCGGGTGGACGACCTCCACAGACAACTCCAGGTCCTGAAGGGCCACTCCAAAGATCCCTTCGCTGACTTGGAGATCTCCTCCCAGCCGGCGCTTGCCTCGAGGATCCTGCGGACCCCAAACCCGCCGGGGTTCAAAATGCCGGCGATCGAACCCTACGACGGGGCGGCGGACCCGCGGGACCACGTGAAGAGTTTCAGGACTCTTATGCTCCTCCATGGAGCATCGGATCCTCTCCTCTGCAAGGCCTTCCCGGCAACCCTCCGTGGCCCGGCAAGGGCATGGTTCGCCGGCCTGGAGGCTAACTCCATCCAGTCCTTCGACCAGTTCACCCGCCTCTTCATCAGCCATTTCGCCGTCAGTAGCCGGCGACGGCTGGTCTCCGACTCCCTCTTCGATGTCCGGCAGAACGAGGGAGAAAGCTTGCGGGATTATCTCACCCGCTTCAACAAGGCTACACTGGAGGTTCGGAACCTGAGCCAGGAGGTGGCTCTCTCAGCCCTGAAGCGTGGCTTCCGGAAGGGCAGACTCACCTTCTCCCTGGACAAACACCTACCACGGAGCTTCCCGGAGTTGCTGTCTCGGGCGAACCAGTATGCGGACGCCGAGGAGGCGGCCGCCCACCGGAGCAAGGAGGCCACCGAGACCCCTCTAAAGCTCGGGAAGAAAAGGCGAAAAGAGGCATCCCGGAGGAGAAGCCCGACGCCTCAGCGTCGGCGCAGAAGCCCATCACCAGCGAGGAACCACGGCGCCCCACGCCCTCGTTCTTCGCACCGACGCTTCGACCGGTACACCCCACTCCTGGCTCCCCGGGCCCAGATCCTTATGGAGGTCAAGGGGCGAGAGGACCTCCCGGTCCCGAGGCAGATGAAGAAGATCCCTGGGAGGAGGCCCTCTCGGGCGTACTGTGAGTACCACCGGGACCACGGCCACGACACCGAAGACTGCTTCCAGCTTCGGGACGAGATCGAGGCTCTCATCCGCCGAGGGCGTCTCGGCCGATATGTAAACGACCGACGTCCCCCTGCAGACCCGCGTCCGGCCAACCCGGCCCCTCAGGAGCCTCGGGAGCAGAATCGGCCCGTCGCGGGCGTGATCCACACCATCACTGGGGGCTGCTCTCGGCCCGTGAGGAACGCAGGGGGCTCGGCGGAAGCATCAGGGGTGGCCGTCGCGAAGAGGCAGCGGGTCGGAAATGTAATCACTTTTTGTGATGAAGATGTAAAGGGGGTTCAGACTCCCCACGATGACGCCATGGTGATCTCCCTCACTATGGCGAATTATGATGTAAGGCGTGTTCTTGTGGATAGTGGAAGCTCAGCTGACATTTTGTTTTACGAGGCCTTCCAAAAGATGAGCTTGTCCCGACAACTGTTGCACAAAACATCCACCCCCCTCATAGGATTCACTGGAGACGCTATCTCGGCCGAAGGTGTCGTTGAGTTGCCTGTGACTGCGGGCGTCGCACCCGCAGAAGCCACGGTGCGGCTCGGGTTCTTGGTCGTCCGTGTTCCCTCGGCCTACAACGCAATCCTCGGACGACCCGGACTGAACGCCCTTCGCGCGGTAGTCTCTACATACCATTTGCTCATGCGGTTCCCCACGGCGGCCGGGATTGGAGAGGTCCGAGGTGACCAACCGACCGCACGACAATGTTTCCTAGCAACTCTCAAAGGAAAGAAGCCCGCGGAGGCCCTAGCGTCGAGTCCCTTGACGCCAGAGACGAGGTGGCTTTGCGGCACGGGGAGCCGGCCGAGGGTGTAATCGAAGTTCCCCTTGAAGAGGGTCGCCCAGATCGTACGGTCCGGGTCGGTGCCAATCTCGACTCGGAAGCTCGGCTCCGGCTAGTGGAATTCCTCCAAGCCAATGCTGATGTATTTGCCTGGTCGGCGGCCGATGTACCTGGGATCGACCCGGAGGTCATTTCTCACGCCCTCAACGTCGACCCGACCCACCGACCCGTAAAGCAGAAGAAGAGACACTGTGCCCCGGATCGGATCCGGGTGGTCGACCAGGAGGTAGACAAACTCTT